>NC_138373.1:98499133-98543852 GCF_054177405.1 Leptonychotes weddellii
TTGAGGAAGAAGTGCTATCATCCTCATCTTTGTACTGCACAGCCTGCATATCAAAATGCTTTTCACATAGTAGATACTCAGCAAACATTTGCTCAGGGACAGTTTTTTATATTTTAATGGAAGCTTTGTATATGCCATAAGATTAAAGCTTGATCTGCTTTTGATACGATGTCGTCAGGTCTGGGTCTGTGTGAAAGTCACCAATTTAGAAAAACATCATTTCCAATTACCTTCAACCAAGGAAATGTACTTCTTGACTGATAACTCCTATGTAAAGATAGAGATTGTGAGAATTTGATGCAATCAACTGATTGTCTTAAGTCATTATCATCATTGTTATTATTGCTTTTCCTTTAGTTTTGCCTTGCTCTATAATACTACAACTAAAATTAATTAGAATCCATCCCAAGAAGCAGCCAGTTTAAAAATACAAGATGAAAATGTCAACAATGGAATAGTGTGGATATGTACCAAAAAGCAATTCAAATATTCCTCAGCCAGAACATCAGATGGAACATTTGCATGGAAGACAAGTTGAAGGGTTAATAGGCAACTTTCTCTGTTGTGGTATTTATTACTGCCCTGGCTACATGTCTGAATACTCACTGAAAGAACTTGCTGCAGTAAGTTAATTCAGGAGCTAAAAATATGAATGAAAGAAAATACATTCTTTTGTGAAGTCCAAATGTTGCTTTTATATTTAATGCTTTTAATCTAGGACATTGAAACTCTACTACTTCCCACATTATTTAAAAATACACATACTTGAAATTGAGGGGAAATGGATATTGATCTTTAAAATGATCTTTTTTATGATTTTAATTTTAACTTTGGCAGAACTTTAGCCATAGGTCAGTCATGCAAATAGATGTTCTTTCACAAAGTACAATTATGCAAATTACAGGCTTGTTTGTAAAGCTTGTTTTATGTAAACTAAGATTGTGTTGACATAATTGAATTTTTTATGATTTCTCCAGACATTCTATCTAGATATTTGGAAGATAATCTTTGGCTTGTCACAGACAAAATGATGGCTAAATTTTTCTTGTGGCATCACATAGACACAGCCTTGAGCATATTTTTTCTGATTTGTGCTTAGTTTTTAAGAAAAATGATTCCCCACTAAACTGTAAGCAAACATTATACACCCTTCTCACATACACAACTCAGACCTTTAACATTATTTTAGAAGTTTGTTTATATAATGATTTGAAACCATTGCATTCATTTTTGTATCATTTTATTTCTTTCTGCTGTCACTTTTTTTTTTTAAAGATTTTATTTATTTATTTATTTTGAGAGAGAGAATGAGAGACAGAGAGCATGAGAGGGAGGAGGGTCAGAGGGAGAAGCAGACTCCCTGCCGAGCAGGGAGCCCGATGCGGGACTCGATCCCGGGACTCCAGGACCATGACCTGAGCCGAAGGCAGTCGCTTAACCAACTGAGCCACCCAGGCACCCTGCTGTTACTTATTAAATAAACAAACTTTGGATGCTTAGTTTGTGTAAAAGATAAGATCCCTTTTCTAAAAAAAAAAGGAAAAGAAAAACGAACAAGGAAAACCCACCATTGTTTCTAAGTGAGACAAGTAATAGTATAAATTCATTGATCATAGATGCTACCTGGGAAAACTAGGAGATTCAAAGAGAGGGTGGGAAGTGAATCCCCTGATGAGGGCGCTGGGGAGGAAAGACTAGGGGCAGGCATTGTTGATGCAGAGCAGGGCCAAGGGAGAGGAATGGCCGGCTGTCGGAAGACCTGAGTTTGCGGTTGGCTTTGACATCTAGAACCTGTTACCTGGGGCAAGTTGCTTGGCTTCTCTGAGCCTGTTTCTTCAGCCCGGTGGGGTTGCTAGGAGGATGCCAGGTATCCGTACAGTGCCTGGTGTGGGGCCTTTCCCTCCCACTCCGCAAGTGGCAGTTACAGTGTCACCATCCTAATGAATTCATGTGTTTAAATGCTACTTTTTTCATTTTTTTTTTAAAAGATCTCACCTCATTTTATTTTATTTTAATTCCAGTGTAAGAAGTGGCTGCTCTTCACCTCCACTATCTCTAAGTCCTCTCCCCTTCAACACTGCTGTGTTTTGTGTTGCTCTTGTCACATCGTGTGTGTAGGAGCTGCCCACTAAATGTCAGGTTAAGGATGACCGTGACAGGGGCTATGCTGCAGACACGTGTGTCTAAAGATAAAGGAGCTGAAGAATAGCAATGTGGTTTCTGCAAAGAGATAATTATTGTGTGTTTCCCCCCCCCCCCAAAAAAAACAAAACATCTTCAGACAGACTGACAATGTTTTCCAAATTCCAGGAAACCTATTACAGGAGGAAACTCTTTCAGGGAGTCTTAGCAAAAGATCCTAAGAGCTGACACTTAGTGGGGCTCCCAATCAATGGCTCATAAATGTAGAGATTGTTTTTCCATCAGTACTACCTGTAGCTTATCCCATTCTCTCAATTGTTGTCAGGCAGTTCTTGCCAAAGTGTGTGTGCTCCCATGTGTCATCAGATAATTGTATGTACAAGACGTGGGGAAGGAGATATTTAAGTAAGAAGTAAATAGCTTTTATTACCAATTGAATATCATAGGAGAACAGAGGAGAGGAAGATCAATATTGAGATTCTCAGTGGTCGGGGTGCTCCATGCTTCCGCTATTACTACTGAAATTGGAAACGTGGATGATGGTTCAGAGATGTTTGCTATTCAATAG
Source organism: Leptonychotes weddellii (assembly GCF_054177405.1). Taxonomy (NCBI): domain Eukaryota; kingdom Metazoa; phylum Chordata; class Mammalia; order Carnivora; family Phocidae; genus Leptonychotes; species Leptonychotes weddellii. The sequence continues at coordinate 98,501,844 of NC_138373.1, forward strand.
AGGGAGGGCAGTCAGGTGGCACGTGGGGGCCGTGATCGTTTACCTGACGTTAAAAACCCGTTTGACTTTACATCCTTCCCATCACCCCCATTCCAGTTCTTGACCATTGTGTGTTCAGGCAGGCAGTTTTGGCCCCTCATTCTCTAAATGACCTTGTGTCTCTGAGATAGGCCCTCCTGGGCCACCTTGTTATTTGAGCACACCCAAACTCCATTCTTGCATCCACATCCATGTGGGTCTGAAGGGAAGGAGGAGACACCCGGGCCTTAGCTCCTCTGTCTGAGAGATCCACTCTCTCCCCTCAAAGTCCGGGATGAGTGTAGGTCTTAGGGATCAGGTGAAAAGTGCTCTTTTCTTGAGGTTTGAATCTGCAGGGGAAAACCTGAGTTTGATGAGAGATACTTATACCAGAGATTTAAAGAAAAGGATGACTTTTCCCTGTGTTGAAAGATTATTTCCACCATCTGTTATAGCTAACCTCACCTTACCTTAGCCAGGGATGTGGACGGGCATCCTGTACTGTGTCAGGAAGAAATGGGCCTCTCTGTTGGCCTGTGGTCCTTTTTATTTATCCCCCATTGGCTCCTCAGTTGCCCATCATTCTCCTCAGAGTTCTTTATCTGACCTCTGTCCTGGTGTTCTCCTCAGACAATTGCCGGAGGTAGAGACTACCACTGTTTACACTTCAGTTTTAGACAGATGTGATTCAAATTCTAGCCCACACATTCAAGCTGTGTGACCTTGAGTGATTAACAGAACTTTCCCCTCCTCTCTAAATGAAGCTGATGTTAGAACCTACTTCAAGGATGGCTGTATCAAAGTGATGTAATTAAAAAAAAAAAAATCTTGCTTTGCAGAGTTGTGGTACCTGATACAGTGAAAGCCCTCCATAATTAGAAGCTAATGTTAATATTCTGGGTAGCAATTTTTACCTATATCTCAGCCCAGATTTACCTCTTCTGTTTTTCACTAGAGGTTTTACCTTTCTCCCTTCCATGTATATAGCTCATTGTTAGTCTTTGTCTTTTTCATTAATCTGTGAGTATCTTGAGAAGAACCGTCACCTCACTGAGCAACATAGTGCTTGGCACATGGTAGGAGACCAGTACATTCTTATTGAATGAGTAATGGACGAAAGATTTTGATTATTGAAGGACTATGGTAGATTGGGAAGATAGGCCTTTGTGTATGGACCAACCCTTGGGTAGGTTTTTATAACTTTGGAGCCTTAATTTCCGTATCAGAAAAATGTCGTAGAGGTAATATAGAAAGGGTAATGATACTTACTTTATAGAATTGTTATAAGGTTTAATAATGTTAATATATAAAAGGACAAGGGGCAGTTCCTGGCACGTAATAGGCCAACAAATAATGGAGTCATTTATAAAACAAGCAAAAATAGAGAAATACAGTATAAATGACTGGTGTAACTTAAATTAGATTTTTCTAACCTGTTAAAAGACATGAATATGATGAATAGAGCGAAATGATAAAACTGAAGACAGGAGCACACAAAGAAATCGTTACCTTTATGGTTTGAATTGTTTGGAGTTTAGTGATATAAATAAATTAATCTCTACCTAATTTGCAAAAATAGGTATATGAAATGACATTTTTCATTTTGTGTGTTTGAGGTTTGGGAATGATTTGCCTACACCCAGTTGTTAGAACTTAAACACTGCCGGGCCCCCTCCAGCAGCATCAGCCCTCAGAAAAGTTAGATGTCCCATTCCATTTGGGTAGATGAAGGCAAAATGAAAGGAGGAAGGCTGTTTTTATCCCTAACTAGAGTTAAAATTATTTGGTTTATAGTTAAGTGTTCAAAGAAGTGATTCTACAATAAAGTGAAAATTTCATCTTTTGGTTACTACAGTTCTTGTTGTGCATGGATTTCAACCTATATTCCAAATTGCCAGACTGTCTCATATTTCCCTCCTCCATTTAAATAGCATTTAGTACATATGGGGTGCATGCTTCTATAACAAGCACATTGCAGCTTACAAATCATAGAGGAGATGTGAACATTTCTAACAGGCCTTGTCATCTGCTCTAAGGGTGAGCAACACAGTAAATGGCTTTTAGCAATGGGGTAATCATGGTTTTCCTGAGAATTACAGCTGCCTAAACTGTGGCTAGTGGCTTGTTTCATACTCCAAGATACTTATTTTGAAGAGTTCAGCCACAGTCTTGACTAAGTTATTTGGCACACACACAAAAATCCCTTTGAAAGCTGATTGTGGAATTTGCTACTAGTGACCTTCATAAATCAGGACTGTTGCTTTTTAAAAAGATGTGCATAGGGACGCCTGGGTGGCTTAGTTGGTTAAGCATCTGACTCTTGATTTCAGCTCAGGTAACAATCTCAGGATGGTGAGATGGAGCCCTGCGTCAGGCTCCACACTGAGGGTGGAGTCTGCTTGGGCTTCTCTCTCTGCCTCTTCCTTTGTCCCCCTCCCCCCCCCAGCCCCCGGGCCTGTTCCTGTGCTTGCTCAAGCTCTCTCTCTCAAAAAAAAAAAAAAGAAAAGAAAAGAAAAAAAAACATGCCTAGAGATTTCAGTGAGCTCAGAGCACTGGATTAATAATGTCTTTTCACGGTCTTTACTGAAGATCTCTTTTGGGTCATGTACTATTTAAGGTCTGAGGATAAGAGAACCAGAGAAAGAGAATTCCAGCTTTAGTGAAGTTTGTTTTCTAATAAGCAATAAAGTAAAAACCAAAAACGCATGCAGAAATCCATTCATTTACCTAATGTCTATTCAGCACCTTCTGCGTGCCAGGCATTGTGCTCTGTGCGAGGAATTCAGCAATACACAAGGCAGAAATGGCCTCTGCCCTCAGCGAGGAGGCTCCCCGGCAGGCGAGACAAACATGCCGACAGATCGCCAGCAAATTACATGTAGAGACTGTGGAAAAAAGAGAGACTGAGCCAGGAGAGTAGAGCTGAGAACAGAACTTGGGTGTTTCCACAGCCAGTTCAAGGGGGTGGCCCTCGCTGGAGGATGGCTGACAAGTGCAGCTGTGATTTTCGTAATTCTAAAAATAACACGGCCTTAAAGTGTCATCTTTAAAAAGTAGGTCTGTGAGAAGGCTCAAGACGTACAATAGATTCATGTGTAAAGCGCCACAAATGTTTTCAGGCTCGCGACTCCAGTTATGCTGTGCGGGGCCAGCCCTCTGTGAGGAAGCTTTGTTTATTTGGATTTCCGCAGCTGTTAGTGCACTTGCGAAGTGAGCAGGTAGCTCAGTCTGTACAGTGCTGTGCCCCTGTATTCCTTGGTCGGTTGGTCAAACTATTAGCACTGAGTTGGAAAGCCACAGAACCCGGTAGGTCACCCCCAGCTCCCTGAATTCTTCCTTTGTAGCCCAGTGTAGCATAATATTCTCCCTTCCTTCAGTTAATGATGGGGCTGAGAGGTTGGGCTGTGGAAATTCCGTGCAATTTACCCCCTGTTGACAGAGGAGGAGGAAAGAGAGAAGGAGCAGGTGCATCTTGTCCCCCTGGTCCACATTTTCCTCTCCTGACTTGAATGGGGCAGGGAGCTAGCAAAGGGCATCTTGGGTTTTCAGCCAGGAACTGGTTCTCCACTCTTCCTGCCCTGTTTTGCTAAGGCATGTGACTCACTGGAAGTGAGTGACACCACAGGCGCCCTGGTGTGCCCCCTCAAGGATTTCCTCTTGAGAAATCCCAATACTAGAGAGTCACGCTCTAGAAGTCCTTAATAGCCAAAATACCCTGGTAATAGAGTAATAGTGAAGATGCAAATTAAAACTTGTTTTGTTTTCAGTTACTAGGGCAGACAGAAATGGATAGAAATTCTGTTTTCATTTACTATTAAAAAAATCCTGTTTCCTTTCTGTGTTGGGATCTTTCATACATGACTGAAATCCAGCAAGCAGTGTGTTTGTAATATTAAACTTATTGTTTTAGTCATTGCATCTCATTCCTTCCAAATTGGGAATATTTTCTTTATGAATACTTTTGAGATCAAGTATAAGAGATACTACCATTAACCCTTTGCCATGCTTTTACCTGAACCCTCTATTCTTAGTAATGTTTATTTAGTTCTCCGGTGTTTTTTAACATTGAAAAGGCATGTTTTACATACAGTAAAATGCAAAGTTAGCTGTTCAGTTAACTTTTGACAAATTTTATGATCATCACCCAAAACAAGATATATAGAGGACACTTGCATTGCTCTTTCAAGTCATGCCTTCCTCCCCCAGTCCAGGTGAACAGTGAATGACTTCCACGATAAATTGGTTTGCCTGTTCTTGAGCTGCCTGTAAATGGAATCCTGTAGAATGTATTCTTTTGTGTGCCTGGCTTCTTAGCATCATAGTTTTGGAGATTTATCCATGTTGTTTTGGGTATCAGTCGTAATCCAGTATATTTTATATATAAGAATATCTGGAAAAAATTTTGAATTCAATCATGAAATAGTACATCTCTCATAGGTAGCAGCCTAGTAATACTTAACCTTTTAATTTTATTTTTACTTTAATGTCAGATTTTTTTTTTGGTCTCAGTTATTTTTATAACCCCTTTAGCAGTTCACACAATGCCTTGCCTGTAATAGGAAATCAGCAAATGTTTTCTTAAGATGGAAGGGAATGTGTGAGGAAGAGTAACTCCTATCTCATTTTATAGAAATTCAGATTTTAATTGCCGTGCTGTGATTGCGCAACATGACTGCCCATTCATTCTGAGCGTTAGCCCACTGACGATTTTACTGATGAGCATGATACCTGCCCGAAGTGGACTATTTATAGATGCTTTCCTTCCGTGCAAGCAGTTCAAGCGTAATCATTTATTTTTTCAAAAGGTCAGCTCTTATTGGTGTTTTTTACTAGTAAAAATATTCTAAACAGATATTATTAGCCTCATTTGGTAACTGAAGACCTCTGAGAACAGAAAAGTAAGGGGGAACCTATCCAAAATGAAGGAGTGATTCAGTGCAAGATATTAAGTTCCAAAATATTTGTTCAAGCACATGTGTTCCAAGTTCCCAGAGAAGTTACTGACGCTGACGTTATTTCCCTTAAGGATGACTCATGATTTCTTGAGTCTGGTTTCCACTGTTAGTCATCTTAATGGCTTGGGTTAAAGCAGGCTTTCACTCTGCCTGAATTCCAGGCTTCACAGGCCCCACTCCCCAGCCTCCACCCTGGACCCTCCCTTGATTCCTATCTCCTGGCTCAGCCACACAGCGGTGAGCCAGAAGAATTTTAAACTTCAGCATTTAGTAGCAGTCTAGCATTAACCTTGTGTTTGTGTTTCAGTTTTGATCATTTGGCCTGCCCTTTTCCTTTTGCCCCCAGTTGCCCAAACTCCTTTCTCAGAAACGTGCTTAGGACCCCAGTCTCTTTATTCTTCAGGTCCGGTCTTCTAATTGCCTTCTTGCCCTGGGTGTGAAGTCCCCCCCCCCCAACCGGTGATGCTCCCCCCCCACCGGTGGTGCTCCTCGCCCCTACTTGTGGCCGACCCTGATAATGGCCTGCCTATGGCCCCAGATTTAGTAACACGAGCTCTACATCTGGTTTCTTCTTTAGCTGTTATACCAGTGGCATCTTCAGTCTTGGACCCTGAATTGTGATCAAAGTGCCGTATTTAGTTTCAGGCCGCTAACTTAGTCATGGCGCACTGCCTGCTGTAAGTGGGACTGTGCGTAAGAGCAGGATACAGTTTCCTGCAGGAAGAGATAGGAGACTTCACTTCAACCTGACACCTAAGAAAGATCAAGTGTTTACTGGAATGTGGGGAAACCACCTCCTGAGCAGTAGAAATCAGTGCGTCGTCGTCGCATGAAACAGTTCTATTCAAAAGCAGTTCCCGACGTTGAGGAGTGGCCTAGTTGAGCAGCAGGGTGTCTGAGCAAAGCTTGCACTCAGCAAGGAGTGCTGATGGCTGGAGCTGTAAGCCAGTCCCCCCGATCTTCAGTGTGGAAAATGGATATTTTCTTAATCTTGTGCATATACTTAAAAAACTCCGCTAGTCAAAATTTCCAATATTTGAAAATGTGCTGAGAGTCCCCCGAGTTGAGAACCACCCCTCTTGCCTTTTCCCTTCTCTAGCTGCTGCTGAGGGTGTTCCTGAACTAGCCTGCCTGTCTCTCTCCACCTTTCTTGGTTACCACATCCTCTCTCAGGTGGCCTTCCTCCCTGTCCTGGGTTTATTCCCCAACACTTGGTCTGCCCTTGAGGCCGACTTCATTCCGCCCAGGCAGGCAGGCTCCAAACTGAAGATCTTTACTGAAGGTCCTGTTCTGGCTCTTACCAGGTCAGCCTGTCTTTGGAAATGAAAGGCTGTGTACGAAGGGAAGAGGGATCTCATCTGCCTTCAGAGAGGGAAATTAATTCTAGATGAACGCACAGCCAAAACAGTCCTAATCTTGTGACAGAACCTAGACATCGGTTTAAATTAAAAAAAAAAAAAAAAAGTTATAAATGCTGTGAATAGATAAACTGCAGGGCTTCTTGTCCAGCTAGAGCTGGTATGTGCCACTGCCATTTGCTTTATTAAGCTTTAAGAGCTCTTCAAAATGGATTGAGAAAGGTTCCCTCTGAATTTTTTACTTTATAAAATAAGCAGGGTTACAGTGTTGCACATGCCTTTCAAAAAAACTCTATTGTGACTTCTGACTTTTAATCTGCAGCTCGTGTAGAAAAGTATATATGAATCAATATTTTACATATGTATGTAGAAAATCCATCACCTGTGACTTCTGTATACCATGTTAATTTATTTGTCCACTGGGAGTGAGAAATAATTTAAATAATAAATTATTTGTGATCAATTGCTTTGTAACATTTTAAAGCCTATGTGCTTTTGTACTTAGGCTTTAAACATAGCCTACATAGGAGTCACCTTGGCCTTGCATTCTGAACTTTTAAAACCACTTTCTTAGCGTCGCCCAGCCATGACTACTTGGAATAAAGCATTTAATTTTTTTTTTTAAAGATTTTATTGATTTATTTGTCAGAGAGAGGGAGAGGGGGCGGGGAGAGAGAGAGCACAAGCAGAGGGAGGAGCAGAGGCAGAGGGAGAAGCAGACTCGCCGCTGAGCAGGGAGCCCGATGTGGGGCTCCATCCCAGGACCCTGGGACCATGACCTGAGCCCAAGGCAGACGCTTACCCAACCGAGCCACCCAGGTGTCGCAGCATTTAATTTTTTTATGTATCTCTCTCCTGATATATAAAGCAGTGATTAAATTCACCTGCTTTTTGGCCTTATTGAGATGTTTGTAGATAAGTCTTTAGTGTAATTAATTACTGCCGGTTAAATGGGAGAGATTCAGACGTAGTACAATTGCCTTCTCATTTGTAGCAAGTTACCTCCTGAAAATGTGCAGTATAGGGAAAATAACTTACATCAAAGCTCATTTTCTCATAGGAGTTATGTATAAAGGGAGATTATACTAGGGGCCCCTTGTCCTTTGTTTTATAGAAATAATTACAAGTACTTTATATAGTATAATAGAAATGCTTTACAAAGCTTTCCTGGGAACTTAAGCATTGATGGGACAGGGAAATATGGTAGTAATATAAAATCATATTTGAGTTTTGATGACAGAATAGTAAAGGTTTCTGTTCATGTTCTTCATGATTCCTGCCTTATTTTTATTATAACCATTAGGAGGTGAATAGATGAAAGGCTTTTTAAAGGAGAAGATCTGGGAGGCGTCTTTGAGGAGACTTGTGGGTGCCTTAGGCACAGAGGATGACCTTTTTGAGAAACTGACCAGAAATATGCTGGTTGTTCCACAGCTGTTTTCTGGATCGTCCAAGCACTGGTACTACATGGGTTCTTAACTTGGGGTCTGTAGGTCTTCATGCGTGGCCTTGGGAGCAGGAGAGTTTCTGAATCCCTAGACTGTATGGGAACTGTGTTCAGTTGCATATTTACAGGTCTCTGGTGAAGAAAGTCCATAACTTTCATCACATTCTTAAGGGGGCTCCTTGATCCAAAAGGACTGAATTGCCAGTTCCATAAAAACTGAGGCAGTTACAATACAGATCTCACGAGTTAAGGTTTGTCAACTGCACGGTGGTATAAAATTGTTAACCCACACTGCTGCCTTTGAAAATTAAAAACCTCTCTTTTCCTGTGCTGGCCTCATCAGCAACCACACTGATAATTCCTAAGGTCCACCTGCTTTGCGGTGTGCACTACAATGGATTTCCTTCGGTAGTGGTGTTGGGTGGGGGGAAGACCAGAAAAAGGAATAGAAAATGTGATTTTTTTATATTTCTTGACGTGTGACTTCCTGTTTTAATTGGGAATCTTTGGTCATTGGAGACAGAAACCCAAATCAAACGGGCTTAATAAAAAGGGAATTTATTAACGTAATAACTGAAAGGTGCAGAGGTCGTTTGAGCTGCAGGAGCCAACCTTGCCCTCGGGTTTCAGGGAAGGGACTCCCACAAGCTCTCCTTGTCGCTAAGTGGCAGTGGTGGTTTCGCACTGTTTAATCCCTTTTCACCATGCCTTCCAGAGGAAGAAGGGGCTCTGGTGATTTCTACTCCCTAGAAATCTCAGCAGATAGCTCTCATGGGATTATAAACCGATCCCTAAAATTGCCATCATGGACCTAAATTGCAGGGATAGTGGAAGTTACTTTAGCCACATAAATGACAACGGGGACTATGCACACTTTCGTTGAACTTACATTATTACCGTCTAAAACCAAAGTGGCAGTGAAATTTATCTGTCAGTTCAGTGTACTGAAGTGTCGTGTTTAATATTCATATAATCTAATAGTTTTATGTTTGCTTTTCTTAATATAAAGATTGGAGACATCAGATATGTTCTATTGCTCTGTCTTAACCAAAAAACCCCTGATTTTTGGGGGGGCCCTCATTAGGTTGGTGGTGTTAGTGGCTCTTTCTAGAAAAGTTATGGCTAAATCTGCTTTCACTCTGTTTTTTTGTTTTTTTTAAACACAAATGTTTTTCAAGTATTTCTCCGGTATAAAGCAATAGAAAAGGCTGGTTGGGAAGGGTTTCTGATGTTAGCGTGACTAAATTAAAATCTTTGCTACTTACTGTTTGTGCAACCTTCAGTAAGTTGTTGAATCTCTCAGCCATTTTTTCTTATTATAAAGATAAAATGAGATAATGTACTTAAAGGACTTAATACAGTGCCTGGGACTAGTAGCTATATTAGCCAAATTATGCAAATCTCATGATTTCAAATAAAATTATTATAATATGTACAAGAACTTAGTTACAGGCATTCATGAATGGGCCCATGGCTAATTACTATGCCTATGGAATGAATCTGTTCATTCTGTTTTGCATAGATTCTCTTGGGTAGGATTCCAGAAGTTAGATTGACATTTTAGTCAAGAAAACCAAGAATATTATTAAGTTGACAGAGATAGCTGCATTAATATTACTAATAAGCATTACTTGTGTTACTGAATTAGGTCTGAAAATATCAAGAGGGAAATTAGCTTAAACACCGAATTTCCAAGTCTGTCTGAGTGTAAGTACACAGTACGTCTTTAATTGATTTTATTCCTCAGGTGACTTTATTCAGTTTATTCTGGGGCTCAATTTTCATAATTTTATAATATGAATGAATAAAAATGAATATAGTCATTTACCTTTTATAATAAATAGTTCCGATCAGAATTGTTGAATCAGTGACATTCTTTAGAGCCAAGACTGAAACCTATTGAAAGTTTACTTTGTGGTTTTTGGTTTTCTTGCACTTTCCAATGTAATCCTTTCTGAGTTCTTCAGGATTTTTTTAACCTGGGTCAATATAGTGTCTGAAATATTTCTACACAAGTCAAAATAAACATTGCTGTGAGGAAAAAGTAATGGGACCCAGGTTGCTGGGCTTTGAAAGAGAAAGCTGACTAGTAGACTCTAATAATGCAGAGCCCAGCTGTGGAAATGGGTAGAGAGAGAATCTTAGTGGATTTAGGGAATTCATTCTTATAATTAACCTAATGGTGTAGATTGTTAAACACTTAATGAGGTCCAAATATAGACTTTTTCCTAAGAATGTTTAAAAATAGACAAGACAATGATTGGTCTGACTTTGATATAGCGCTGCTTCAAACGGGTAGAGCAGATGACTTCACATGGGTCAGTTCTATCCTACTTTCTAATGAAATCCATTAACCTAGGATTTAAAGTCTGCTCTGTGCCTATTAGTGTTAAAAACTAAGAAGGTGCCTAAAAAACAGTAACCTGTATTAAGTGGCAGGTATAATTATAAATATTTCATATGTATTAACCCATTTAATAGTTATAACGATGCAATTAAGTAGGTGCTATTATTATAATAACCACTATATGGATGATAAAATCGAGGGTCAGGAAAGTTAAGTAATTCGCTGTAGCCACACAGCAAATGAACGGTGAAGGCAGGATTGAAACTTTGGCTCAAACATTAAGCTGATTCCTAGATGGTATAGTTATGGATACAAACATGAAAAGTAAGAACAGTGAAGAAGAGTGTAAATATTTGATTAATGTACTGGGGGATTATGAATCTTACTTCATAATCTGTAGAATCTCATTGCCATTAATTTTGTTTCATCCACTCGAAAATCCTCCCTTGGTGGAAAGCTGATCTAGATATGACAGTAGTCCTTAGCGTTAATGGAAGGAAAAAGTTTGATAACTACTGCGATCCATCAGACTCCATCCTCAGCAGGGAGTCTGCTTGAAGATTCTCTCCCTCTGCCCCTCCACCCCTTTCTCTCTCTCTCTCAAATAAATACATCTTTAAAAAAAACAAACCTGGGCGCCTGGGTGGCTCAGTTGGTTAAGCGACTGCCTTAGGCTCAGGTCATGATCCTGGAGTCCCAGGATCGAGTCCCACGTCGGGCTCCCTGCTCAGCAGGGAGTCTGCTTCTCCCTCTGACCCTCCCCCCTCTCATGCTCTCTATCTCATTCTCTCTCTCAAATAAATAAATAAAATCTTTAAAAAAAATAAAAAAAACAAACCTTCCACCAAGTAGTAAGGCTGAATTTTCTTTTGTGGCTTCAGGAAAAATACATGAGGTAGTAAAGAAAATGTATTTCATGATTATGAAACTTTTTAGAAAAAACAAAACCAGGAATTTGAGAGTGAGTTGACCTGAAGGAATATGGAGGAAGACCCTGGCAAAAGTCATTTAAACAAAGGATTGTGCCACTAATAGGACCGCACTGAGTCTTAGATACTATTCCAATTCAAGGCTATCTGGTCTGGGCCCATTTAGCCAGCCTTAGCCAAAAATAAGACCTGCCATTTATAATACCTCCTTTTTTTGCGGATAAGTCTGCTGCGGAAATGGGAGCTGTTACCCTGAGTCAGAATTGTTGTCCAGTGATATAGCTTAACCTTTCTGGTCTAAAAGTTGTCTTAAAATCATAATAATATCTATCAGTGGTACCACATGGGACTTTTCTGAGAATGAAATGATAGACTAGATGTCAAACGGTTTTCAAAGATTTTGAATTGCAGGCTGACAGAGAGCATCGTCCCAGATGCTGTGATGTCCTGGTCCTGCAATGCCTTGTAAATACAATAACTTCTTCATTTCTGAAGCTGCAATTTCCATATCAGAGAAGCAGAAACATGAAAATGCATGATTAAAAAACTATTATCTGATAGTAGGAAAGAGTACATTATACAGGAAATTTGCCTAATTTGTATCCTGTTCATGAGATATTCACAAATACTATTTTTTTAAGTTGTGATCGGCATTTCATCTTGGGTAGTTCTTCTGAGCTGTTTATTCCTTTGGATTACAATCTGCCATTTTGAATTTGATTTATTAAATATTCTGCAAGTGTATAAAGGTTTACAAATTCAGAAAATTCTTTTTAACGTAATAGAATTCTTCTCATTCTCAGGAGTGCAGTCATGCATTTGAAAAAAATTTTTTTTTCCGTGAAGACAAGTTCATTGGCAAGGCAAAACATTCCAATTGTAAGGCATTTCAGGGATCTCTTTTTTGTGTGGAGGATAGGATATGGAAGATACAGGTTTGTTGAAGGAAGAAGAGGATATCCATCAGGTAATAAACTTGGTTTTCAAAAATCTTGATAGTATTTCATGTAAGTTTAGAGTAAAGCTGCTTCTGGACACTGATGATTCAGCCATTTGTGGTCATCTGACCTTTAGATACTTCCAGTGTGCCAATTGCCTGAATGTCCATATTCTATTCTATCCACTTTTCTTTTTAAATGGCTGCTAGAATTTGTTTCTTGATCTTTTGGATCCTCTTCTTTATTAATTAACAGTTTAATGAAGATGGTATCCAAAAGACTAAGGTACTTAATGAGAGAGCTCCTTACTGCGCAAATCATTAATCTGCAATTTCAGGTTCATATGAAGCCTAACGAACAACTGAAACATTTCCCATAAACAGTTCACACAAAAGGATAATCTTGGGAAGCTCAGTGTTGCCTTTTAGTATATATTTCAGCTAACTAAGGAAATTAAACTCAAGAATTGTGTAACTGGATCTAATAAAAGGTCATAGGTTGTCTTAAGAAGTTGGAATAAAACATTGATTGTGTAAGTAATGGAGAAAGTAACACCAAGGTTTACCTGAACCTTGGTAATTTCATGTGAAATGGGAATAAAGAGGTGAAATCTTATGCATACTGTTTGAAGTTAACACTGTTGTCCACATTACTGCAGCAAATGTTGGTCAGAACTTTTATTCCATACTCTCCAAATAGTAATTCTTCCCCAATTTCACCCAAGGAAAGTGTTTAAGATAAAGGCATAAGAAAGAAAATATGTCAGAATTTTTCTTAACTTTTATTTATTTATTTTTTTTATTTTTTTAAAATTTATTTATTTATTTGACAGAGAAAGCACAAGTAGGTAGAGTGGCAGGCAGAGGGGAAGGGAGAAGCAGGCTCTCTGCCGAGCAGGGAGCCCGACGCGGGGCTCGATCCCAGGACCCCGGGATCACGACCCGAGCCGAAGGCAGCCACCTAACCGACTGAGCCACCCAGGCGCCCCTCTTAACTTTTAAAAATAGGTAGAAGAAATAACTTCTAAGAACATGCCCAAGTACTTTTGAGTTCACACATAACAGAATAAAAAGGTGGAGGTGGTTTGTGATGAAATCAAGATGGGCTCTTTGAAAGAACAGAGCTGGGAGCCTGGAGACCTGGTTTCTAGTTTTATCATGGTTGCTAACTAGTGACTTTGGATGTTAAACCAGCTTGGATCTCTGTTTCCTCAAAGCAAGCAGAGTTTCACCAGCAGATCTTTAAAGTCCCTTTCAAATTCTGTGATTCTCTGTGCTGCATGGCAAACTATCTTAAAGCTTAGTGACTTAAAGCAATACTCATGATTTTGCACAGAGATTCAGCCAAGGGCTTGGCTGAGTAGCATTCAGCCAGCAGATGGTCCGGTCCAAAAAAGCTTCAGTCCTGTTTCTCTGACCTTGGCGGGGGTGTCTGGAAGGCTGAGCTTGCTGGGGCTGGTCATTGGAGTACCTACACGCAGCCTCTTCAGCCTGGCGGCCTCAGGGTAGTGGGATTTATTTCGTGGCAACTCAGGGTGCAGAGAGTAGGGATCCCGCAGGCAAGACAGAAGCTGCATGGCCTTCTAATGGCTTAGCCTTTGGTGTCACAAGCACCATTTCCATCCTACTCTATTGAAGGAAGCAGTCATAGGCCTGCCCAGACTCAAGGGGAGGGGATAAGAGCCCCCATCACCTAATGAGAGGCATTGCCAAGAATTAATGGCCAGAGTTTAAAACTGTTGTAGTCCCATTCACCATGTATGGTAAAGTTTGTTCTACTGTGGTAAAGTTTGCTGTTTTAAATTTAGCCCTCTCACCCTTAAGATGTAAAAGTCATGCCCTTGCATGCTGATGACTAAAATTAATACCCTTTCTTCCATTCCTCCTTTCTTGCCCATTCTATAGTTTTTGTTGATTATTTAATATTTAAACTTGCATTTTATTTGTTCAGCCTACTGCTCAGGGTCTCTCAGCCACCACTTAAGCTTTTTTTAAAATTGTTATTGAAGAATACTGACATCTTGAAAAGTAGAGTTTGACAGCATTTTCTTTTTTTATTTAATTTTAATTCAAGTATAGTTAACATACAATGTTATATATTAGTTTCATGTATACAGTATAGTGATTCAACAATTCTATATATTACTCAGTGCTCCTCAAGGTAAGTGTACTCTTAATTCCCATCCCCTGTCTTCCCCATCCCCCCACCCACATACCCTCTGGTAACCATCTGTTCTCTATAGTTAAGAGTCTGTTTTTTGGTTTGTCTTCACCACCCTTTGTTTTGTTTCTTGAATTCCACATACGAATGAAATCATATGGTATTTGTCTTTCTCTGACTGACTTGTTTCACTTAGTACAAAACCCTCTAGCTCCACCCATGTTGTTGCAAATGGCAAGATTTCATTCATTTTTATGGCTGAATAATATTCCATTGTGTATATATATATATATACACCACATCTTTATTTGTCTATCAGTGGACGCTTGGGCTGCTTCCATAGTTTGGCTACTGTAAATAATGCTGCAGTAAACATAGGGGTGCATCTGTCCTTTGGAATTATTGTTTTTGTATTCTTTGGGTAAACACTCAGTAGTGCAATTACTGAATCATATGATAATTATATTTTTACTTTTGGGGGGAAGCTCCCTACCTTCTTGCACAGTAGGAAATACTGGCTACCTGAGTTTGTCAAGAGCATTTTCCATGGGTCTGACTTGGGGTAAAGTGCACAGGACATTTCCCAATCTTTTCATTTCTGATAAGTGGTTTCTTGAAATAAGGAATAGGTAATAAGGTAATAATGCTGGCTTCACCTGGCAGAGCACACAGACAATCACAAAATAAATAATTTTAGTAGTTGGAAAACCATAATTTATGATTAAACAACCAGACTACCTGATGCGATGTATCCGCTTTACATAATTTTGAAGTTAAGTGAAATACTTCAAATAATCTCTCCTGGAGACCTGTATTTATCTTGACTATAACAGGTGGTGTTGTAAAGGATTTAAAGAAATTACTAAGCAAATATTACAGGAAAGTGGTCAGAAAGTTCTAAACATAAACATATCTCCAAAGATGCTTTATCTAATTTTTTAGAAGTCTAGGGAATTTTTTAAACTACTGTTTTTAATAGCTGCAGTTTATAAAAAAAAAAAATGACATCTCTCCATTGTTTCTTAGGGGCACATGCTGAAATTTGGCTGACAATTGGTGTTCTCATTAAATACTCATTTCACTGCTGTGAAGGAGTTTTTTTACTCAGGCCCATCAAGCTTAGAGCTGCTGGAACATAGTTACATAGGAGTGGTATACTTAGACACAGGTTGGAACAGCCTTCACAGTAGGTAATTTACTCTTCTATTAAGTCAAAACAATTCTCACAGTTGTCTATGGCTCAAAGTTAACTTATAAGGAGGTGGTGAGGGAAATCAGCATTTATTTTATTTGATATTTTTAAAATGTATTCTTTCATTATGTTTTAAATATAATGGTTTGGTCATCGACACACTTCAATGTAAATATAAATTTCGGCTCTGAGGAGTAAGATACAGTAGTAAGGATATGATCTTTTAATCTTTTCCTCTAAATTAACTTTGGAGACTTGTGAAAATCTTCACACAACAGGGAACTATGATTCTTGACTCATTCAGCTATCTGTGTCTTTCTTTTGAGGTTTCCTCTGGGGAAAAAAGTTACCACTATATTGTTCTTGCATACCCTCTGCAGGTGCTGACATGATTAATACTGTCTTATTAAAGGCTTATATTGTCTACTTTTTAAAATGGTAACTTTTCCTTGTTCTGTAAAAAAAAAAATTTCTTTGCTTTATTGATAGTGAAGTATTCTGTAGACCAGCATAACCTAAGTCAAAATCCTTACAGGGAGTAGTGAACATTCTATAATTTGGCGTGTTTAATATCACATTTATTTAATTGTATAAGTATTACATTGTCACTGGAAGAAAATGAGAATATATATAGGAAAAAAGAAAATTATAGCACCTAATAACGTCTGTTAACATTTTGGTTTATATCGAGAGTGAAATAAAAAATATTTAACAGCCAATATGATACGGGCACCAACTAATCAGAATGAACTCTGGCCTTACATAACACATACTGTCTGGTTAAAGTTGGTCTTGGGTTTTATCTCTCTGGGTGTTTTCCCATTGTTCAACATGCTATATGTATTTTAAACAATCAGCTTTATTACCATGACTCCCCAACCCCCATAAAGTGTTTATAGGCTTCACAGGCTGATTCCACCAACTCAATCTGTATATGAGAAATAGAAGTTGAGTCCATAGAATTGAAAAATAAGATTATGTGCTTATTTGTGAATTTCCTTTTGACTTCTCTTGTTAAACATATAATAATGGAAGATTGCCATTTAGTAAAAGGACATGTACATCCTTTTAAAAACAGAGCACATTTTAGGAAAAGAAGTTTAGTCTTGCAGATTATCTTCTTCCTGCTCGTTCCTACTGGGCTTTCCCATTTGAAGTCAGTAGGAGTCCAGAGCTTGCTTCTCATCTCCCTCCAAGCCCCCTGCCACTGATCTAGTTGCAGGGAAGAAAAAAATAGAATTCAGAAATCTCTAAATATATGAAATTATTCGTTGAGCTAATTTATGAAAGGCATATTGATGCCATTAATAACAATGCAATGTGCAATCGAGGTCCATGGAAGAAGCACATGATTTTAAAAGCTTGAATACTATCCCTAAATCTGCCCATGATTATAAGTTAGAAGATATATAATATCGTTAACAACCTTGATGGTTAACCTTTTGCTATATTAGTATATGAAAATGTATAATTAAGGTGTTCTTTTCAAGCCATATGAATGCACTAGATTACTTCGAGTCAGTTATTTTAGTTATAGGTGATCATCAATATCATAGTTCTCTTATCTATAGAATGAAAGGTTTGGACTAGATTATATCTGAGAGTCCTCCCAGCTTACTCATTCTGTAATTGTATATTAATAACCCTTACAGTGAAGCTAGTAATGTTTGATTTACACTTTAAATTTGCAAAAGCTCTTCAGAACTCTCCATGTAATAATTCCAGAAATTTCATCAATCTTATGAATGAGGAGGTTGATGGATCCTGCATGGTACAGAAAGGAGAAGGCAGTAGGGAAAGACTTGTGAGTTATAGTTTGGAGAGCCAGGGAAAGGTTACTCCAGGATTCTGGAAACCCAAATTGGTAACACAGCTGTCTGCACCTCCTGAGGGTGGGTCAGTAAAGGGGAGAGGAGGATGGGGATGTTGCTGGTGATTATTGCCTGGGGAAGCAGAACCTGCTAGATCATGGCTTTGGCCCGGTGAGGATTATTTTTCCTGCCATGTTTTCATACCGCTGTCATGTGTGGCCAAAGAATCTAGGCCACAGCACTGCATAATTGCATGTTTTGAATATATCTTCTTTGTTTTGACTGTGATCTATGGGGAAATATTTACGTTGGTGGGTTATTTATTTATTGGCTTATTTTTGTACCTGTTGCTATAGTTTACTGAAAACCTGCTAAATTTAAGGGCCACCATGAGTAGGGGCATCAACATGTGTCAGAAGACTCCTGCGTGAGCATTTCCTGGTCCAGTCCTGTGTCTACCCCTCACTGGCCTTGGGCTGGTAATTGTCTTTTTTTTTTTTTTTTTTGTAATTGTCTTTTATAGTCCACCAAAAGTATGCACAGTTCTTAAATTTTAATTATGGTATGCTGAAATAAGGTATTATACGAGTAACTGATTATTAGACTTGAGCACACAGACCTGAATTGATTTTTGTTTAATGGAAAGCCCACAAAATAGATGAGAGCTATAATGATGGTGATGATGATAATTATAATAAGCAGATAATAACAAGTCAATCCTTATTGAACATGTAGTGTGTGCCAAGGGCTCTCCTGAGTGCTTCACATTGATTCATATGCTCCTCACAACAATCTGGATTGGTAGGTACTATTATGGTCCCATTTTTACAGGTGAAGAAACTGAGGCACAGAAAGACCAAGTAACTTCCAAGGTCGTATGATTAGCAAGTGGCTGAGCTGGGAATTGAACCAAGGCCATCTGTCTCAAGAATCCATGTCCCTGACCCCTATGTAGTACTCTGTCCTAGAAGGCAGGGCTACATAGGACTAGGCAAATTTGTTGAGGGCATCATAGGTACTAACAACTGCTTGTACTTACAGAACCAGCTCTTTATCATTGTATTTCAAGTTCATTTTTGAAAAATAAGTACAGTTTAGTCTGGATAATTTGTTGTTTTGTTTTTAATTTGGCTAGTTAGGTATATATCGCACTTTGGAGTGAACATAAAATGGTGATATTTAACTTTTTTCACCAGATATGATTAAATGAATTGTGGAAATTTTCCAAAATCATAAAAACAAAAGCTTGGAACCTAGTTATCAGTTGAAAGTGAAGTAGAAATATGCATTATGGCCAAGTTTTTCTACAAACAAATAAACTCAGAATATTCAAATGCATAAAACAAAGTTTCCTGGTTCTGTTATTTAATTATATATATTTATCTGAAAGCCATGCCGTAAAATAATCACATTTTAAAGTGATCCTGATTAAGATTTAAGACATCAAATTTTTAACTCCCTTACATATTTTAGAATTGAGAATAAGCTAGTTTTTTACTTAAACATGCCTTGTAATATCTCTTACATTGTAAACACTAAAAACTTAAGTTACCATAGTTTTTGCATGTCTAGATTACCAAACTCAATAAAACTTTATTTCTGTTTACTACAGTGTTCTTAATTTTATAGAATCTGTTTTCTATCATTTATTAATTTATCCCTTTCCTCTCTTCTTCCCCTCCTGATTTTATTATTCTGGCATTTGAGTGTTTGATGTATTGGAAGCCCTTCATCTTGGCCATCTTTGAAAACGTAGACATTAGTTATCACTATCAGCCTCTCTCTTACTTGGAATTCTCTCCTCCAATAAAAGCAGGAATGTTGCTGGAGAAGGTTGTAATGAACATTACTTGTTGGACATTACTCATGAAACCATAGGATTCTCCTCAATTTAGAAAGAATCACCCCAAGTCATTTCCATTTTATTAAAGTCTCTACTAGTGGAGACTCCCAGTTCTGGGTGATTGTTAAGAAGTGAAATTATGACTCCATTACTTCCTCCTAGATGGATAGATCTTGCATCTCCTTCTGGCCCCAATGTCTTCACTATAATCTTGAAGTTATTGCATCTCCTCTTCCAATTAGGATGCCATCAATTTGAGTGTCTGTGTATGTGTGTACACATGTGCACACGCATCATAGTGTTGACAGAGATGACAGAAAAGGAAGAACTCACAGTATTTTGCCTTTCCTGCCTTCATCAGACTCTGCCACAGTAATCATTTCAGATTCTGGTGCTTTCCTGACTTCCTAAACCGCATTTACCTAAGGCCGTGAAGGTAATTTATTTTCATATCTGTCGTTGCACGGTAGTTTGGAAGGGCTGGTGTTTTCCATTTATTTGTTACTACTGTTAATCATTACAAAATCTTGTTATTACTGCCCATATATAAATCAGGAAAAGCAAATTTGATGTCTAGTATTTTAATGTGGTTAAAAAAATTCATGAATAGAGGAAACTTCTTATGCAAATATAAGCAACTGACAGAGAATAAATATGGGCACAAACTCTTGCTATTATAATCATCTTTTGACCTCAGCCACCCTTTGTATAGCCCAAGTAATGACTGTTTGATATTTATTATAAAACATATTAAATTTCTTGATTAACTGCACCTTTCATTCCTCTCTATTGTTTCATGTAGCAGTGAAAATAGATTGTTCTATTATCATTCTTGCCAGGAAATTTATAAAATGTATAAAATTATTCATAAATGTATTTTAAACTGGAGATATATTAATGTATTATTGGGTGTACTGAGCAGAAAACATTTCTTTTCACATTTGAATGGCAGGCACACATGATTATAAATTTACTTCCTACTGAATATTAATCATCAACTCCATATGGCTGGTGGATAAAACTCTGAGAGGCACCAGCCAGGAGATGTAAATTCTTACCCTCATCATGGACTTTTTATGTGATTTTGTTTAAAATTGGCTGAGTGACCTTTGAATTAAAAAAAAAAAAAGTCATTCCTCCTGAGAAGTCCAAGAGCAGTATAGTCTCAAGGTGGGTTATTATTCCTTCCCTTGCCTCTTGGCTTCTGTGGTCTGGGCTCTCCTGGCCCGCCTCCTACATCGGACTGTCCCTTGTTGGTCTCCTGTTTCCTCTGCTCCGCTTAAAACACTGGTGTTACTTCAAGTACCCACCTCAGTCCACTTCCATTCTTGCCCGTGTTTTCTCAAGGCTTGCTCATTCACACTTGGCAGTTTACAAGTGCTGGCCTGTTCTCAGACTCTAGATCCAGCCCCCACCCCCCAGCAGGACATTTCCACCTGGGTGCCCCCCGCCTCTGTGCTTCCTTCCTTCTCCACTCTTACCCCCAATCCACCTGTCCTGTGACCTACTCAGTGGCTTGACTGCTGACTCCGCAGCTCTCAGCAAGGCACTGGCATGAAGTAGGCACTGAGGATGTGCTCAGTGGTTTCATGTTCACAGTTGAACTCCTGATGCTTCTGTGTCCAACACCCACACAGCAGAAAACACATCTTTTCCTGTGTTCTCTTTCTCAGTCAATGGCATCCACCCTCCAATTTCCCCTCTGTCCTCTCTCTCCTCACACCGCCCTCTTGCTGCTTTTTCTGCACATCCAGTTCCGGATGGATGTCTTCTGTGTTTCTGAGTCCACTCCACCCCTTCAGTCACAAATAACACTACCCCGAGCCTTGGCGTTCCTGTCTCTCATCTGGACCTCTCACCTCTATCTCTGTGTTGGTATTCCAGCTTTCCCATCTTGTCCCCTCAGATTCATCCTTCTTCACACCGTTGCCAGATTAATCTGAAGAAAACTGCGAACTTTACCAAGACTACAAAAATATTGAAATAAAGGCCAGGGGCTTTCTGTGCTCTCTGTACGAGGCGACAGTAGAAAAGTGTTGATGCTTCGTAGGCTTGCTTTTTCAGTTTTCCACAGTGCTAATCAAGAACCCAAAGGGAGTTTTCTGAGACAGTTGGATTAAGTGAGTCACTTGTCTTATAAAATAAATGCGTGAGAATACATAAGAAAAATTATAGTGTAAGATTATCACCTTTGCGGTAAGAAAACTTGGCATTGAATCTCAGCTCTGGTACAGATTAGCTCTGTGGCCTTGTGCCGTTTCCCCCGACCTTCACTATGTCTTCCTCTTTAAAATGGCATGGCAATAGGAACTACCTCTAAGAATTTTTGTGAGTTTTAAATGATGTGGTGACAGAAAGCATGGAGTGTTATTTAGCACAATGTCTGATCCCTAGTAAATGCTTAATAAGTATTAGCAGAATCAAGAGAGCATGAAAACCATAGCCACATACAGATATATACATGTTTACATAATATATGAAGATGAAAGAATAGTATAGTGGTTGTCTCAGTATGGTGGGGTTACAGATTTTTCTTGTTTCTTTTTAAATAGAAATCTTTCAGTGACTTCCCCTCCCCCGCCTTTACACAATAAATCCAAACTCCCTTACACTTCATTCAGTGCCCTCCGTAACCTCCGTTCCGCTTTACTTCTCTCTCCTCATTGATTAACGACTTCTTCCTGCCTACCTTTGTAGTCACCATGAATCCTGAATTACTTTATTCCCTCTACTCATGGTTTCCTGCCTGCCTTGCCCTCGCCTCTGCCTATAACGTCCAGTCCTAACTTTGTCTTATTCACTGTAGCTTCTCCTTTAAGATTTAGCTTAAACTCACACATCAGATTGAGCATTAGGAACACTGTGTTTAAAGTATTTGC
The DNA here is from genome assembly GCF_054177405.1 of Leptonychotes weddellii. Classification (NCBI taxonomy): domain Eukaryota; kingdom Metazoa; phylum Chordata; class Mammalia; order Carnivora; family Phocidae; genus Leptonychotes; species Leptonychotes weddellii. The sequence continues at coordinate 98,523,721 of NC_138373.1, forward strand.
TCTTGTGTCTGTTTTCCTCGTAGAATGTTTTCCTCCTGAATGAGGACTTTACTAGAAGCTAGAAATAAAAGATGACTAAGTTATAGCCCATGCCCTCAGGTTGCTTATAATTAGCAGAAGGGGAAAGGCATGAAAACACATGAAGGTGGTAACTATTGTAGGATCTCTGATACAAGGACCTGCAGGATTCAGTAGGGCAGAAAGAAGGGTGCAGTTAGTCCCTCTTGAGAGGGGGGACAGTGAATTAGGGCAAAGGGTTCATGCATGTTTTCTTTCAAGAGGTGATGCTTAAGCAGCTGAGTAGGTGTTTCCTGGGCAGATAACATGGGGAAAACTGTTCTAGGCAGGGTGTGTGGGAGAATGGTGACAACCTGAGTTTGAGGGGGGTCTTCTTGGTGCTTGGCACAGGGTAGAAGCTCAAAAATACTCAAACTGAACAGTATGCCCCTCCTAGTATCCATGTGATTCAGGAGTCCCCAGAAGTTGTTTACAATATTTTATGTTTATGTGCTTCTGGGAATTTTTCTGGGGAGAGGATCCTGGAATTTCACCAGATTTCCCAGAGTTGCATGGCCTCTGAAAGGTTTAAAAACACTCTTGACAAATATCACACCACTAGAAGTAGGTGAGGTGAGGGGCGGAGGCTGGAAAATGATTTGCAGATAAGCTGTCCCCAGTGGCGGCAGATGGCCATGCCCCTGGCATCTCCAGGGCGCTTACCTGCTGGAGCCATGGAGGGCCTGGTCACAGCGGTGCTTCTGGTAAGGGTTCCATAAACTCTTTTCTAGCTCCTTTCACCAAGCAGGCTCCTTCCTGTCTCTCTGTTTGCTCCTGCTAAGCCATTACAGTATTCTTTCCCTGAGAGTCAAAGCAACTCTCCAGGGCAGGAAACATTATGGGGTTGAAAGACTGGGGAGAGAATGGAAGCACCATATGTTTTATTCTGAAAATAAAGTAAGGAGGTGAATATGTGAGCAGAACAAGAAAGCAAATACAGTAACCAAAGCAATTTGGTGGCAATGGTATTAAATAGACTGCATTAAAAGACTGCAATGGCATTAACCCCCCAGAGACGCTGTAGGTCAGCTCATTCATTCCTCAGCGCCGGCCGGTAAAGAGATGTGTGAATTATCCAACACTTAGAATCCTGCCTAGGCAGAGCCAGTGTCGTCCTCCTCTGCCCTGTGTGCAGCTGTAATAATACCCTCTCTATACCTTTGTTCTAGAACATATTGCACTGTGGTGTAATTGTTGATACTCTTTTCTTTCATGAGGCATGACTAGCTTATTTTTGAATGGGCTAAATGCTGGGCTCAGTACATGTTTATTGGAAGAATGAACTTGAGCTTTCGAGCCTGAAGGTAGTGGAGTTCACGGTTTAGCCTGCACACACAAAAAACCCCCCAACCAGCTGAAGATTTCCATTATCCTTTGCCTAAGGAGGCACTCAAGTAAAAGAGCTAATCAAGGAAAGGAGCGGATCTTTTGCAAAGACAGGGGCTGCACTTTTGAAGGGGGGGTTTGGTGCAGTGTCGAATCTGATGCAGTATCAGATGCTATCAGCTTGCCGAACAGTTTTGGTAACCACAGGCAAAGTAAAGGACAAAGGTCACTGGAGCAGGCGTAGAGGGCACTGTTGGCCACACCTGGATCTCTGTCAGGAGTACCCACACACCTTCGTCTGTTGCCCAAAGTCAATTAACCTTCAGAAGCATAATGATCATGCAGTTGTATTTCTCAAAGCTCAGCACTGGGATTCATGAAGCAGGCTCCTGCCTTGCGTGATGCTCACAGGGATGCCCTGTGTTCAGAGGGATTCAGAGGCTCCTCAGCTAACAGAATGTGGGGGAAGCTTGCATGGGGCTCAGGGGAGTCACAGATACATTTAAAGGAATGGAAGATTTAAAAATTAGAATGTTAAAGAAGAAACTGAAGGGTGTCTTCATGGTCTCAGGTATAGGAAGTACACAGAGAATAGTGATTAATATTTTCCAACTACTGAGGAACAAAGAACAGGAAAACTGGTTTGAACTGTATCGTGAGGGCTTCTGAATTGATGGGGTGCATTAGAAGATTATTGAAAATATCTTCTTATATCCCTATCATGTTAACTTTATTAGTTGTAGACAGTTGGTCATTTTACACATTAAGTCGTTTACACTGTTGCTTTCCCAGATTAGACACTCACTCTAAAGAAGGAAAGCAAAAGAAACTAGGGGTACTGACTGAGCATCTCCTGACAGCAGGCCCTGGGTTTTCCTGCATCTCTGATTTATAAACGTCGTACTGTTTAATACCTGAGAGGTAGCTGTTATCATCTCCATTTATTTGTGGGGAAACTGAGGCCAGGAGCACTCAAGATGACAGTTGTAGGTGGCAATCGGAGGACTATGTTACATTTCAGTCCTGAGTCCGTGTGACTCCAAAGGCCTTGCTTCTAATTCATCTGTGAAATGCAACGAATCTAGTGTTTACTGAGGCTGTCTGGATGCCTCATTCTCTGTGAGGAGTTCCAGACTGGCCTGTTCCAGGTCCTGAAAACCTTCCCCTCAGAACAACTGTGCGTTCGTTCCAGTTTGGCATTTATACGTCCAGAACACCATCTATCCCGCTTCTTCTCAGCCTGGGCGAAGTGTACTTATGGAGCAGCAAATCTGTAACACATGCTTTCTGGCATAGTAATAGGAAAAAGTCGAACAATACATTTCAATATAATAAATATAAAAATTGAACTCCAGTGGCATGCCTTTGGATTGTCTCCACCGTGAAGGCACCTTGCACAGGTCAGATGGTGTGTGGTATATAAATACATCACGGATCGTAGCCAGGTGGATGATCCCCATCTAAATGAAATCTGCTGGTCACCAAACCTTCCTATCCCTGACGCTTGCTGGGCCACGTCTTTTTCTCATGGTGTGCATTATACGTGGGCAATTGTAGATATTTTGGAAAAATAGAGAAAATTATAAATAAAACAAATCACCCCTAGTGTGACCACCCTAAGATAAACCAAACATGAATACCTTAGCATGCTGCTTTCTAGCCTTTCAGAGATGCGGTTGTAATTTCATAGAGTTTAGACATGTGGTATGCTGCCTTTTCGCTTATCTTGCCTCATAAGTATTCCCTAATACTTATTTTATTTCTTCGTTGTGGTAAAATACACATAACGTAAAATTGGCCATTTTATCCATTTTCAAATGTACGGTTCAGGGGCGTTATGTACGGTCACACCGTTATATAACCGTCACTGCTGTGCATCTCCAGAACTTTTTTCATCCTTAAAAGCGTGTTTAAGTTCTCTCTACTTAAACATGCTTCACAAACCATACTTGATAGCTGCATAATATCCAATCATATAGAATTTACTTGAGAGCATTTACTAGCAAACATTCAACAGCTACTTATTTTGTGCTCACTATGAGGTGGACCTTATGGCTAAGGTAGTGAACAAAATGTGGTTTTTGCCTCTCGGACCTTAAGTCTGGTGAAGGAAGTGGCTGTAAGTGGGCCGTTGGGGTCCTGCAGAGGGTAAGCACAGGGGCTAGGGGTGCAAATAGGAAGAGAGCCTAACATGCTGTATAATTTACATAATCTTTCCTTGATTATTGTAGATTGAGCATGTGGCAGATTTCTTTGGTATTATAAATAATATTGTGAGGTATTTATGGGTATAAATATTTGTTTGCATTCAGATTATTTTATGAAGATTTTGAAAAGTGGAATTATTAAAGTACTTGTTGCAACAGGGCAGTGACAGGTGTTCTTTTAGAGCACTGGAAACATTTCCAGTGCCTGTTACATCTTGTGAGCTCTCCTAACCTTTTTAAATAAGTGTCTATGTAACTTGTAGGATTGTGTGAAGAGTTGAGGCTGAGAAATGAGTGTAGAAATGATCTTCCCAGCTGGGAAGAGCTTGGGAGGGCAGGGGCAAAGGGACCGTGGTTGAGGTTGACCTGATGTCCCAGGTAATATTTGAACTGGCCAGCTGGTTGGACTTCTGTCAGAGAGGCCTTGGTTGGACTCCGGCTTCAGGGCTGTGCTCCGTGTGCATGCTGACAGAGTTTGGCTCCCTTCTGTGAAATTCCAGGCTTGCAAACTTGAAGCTCATTATGAAGTAAGAGAAGCCTATAAAAGACAAAGTATCTGTGTATCCACTAAACAGAAACTTCTGGTCTATTATCAGAGCTGGAAGAGACTTTGGGATATCATGTAATCTTCCCTGTTCAGACTACGGATGAAGATGCTGAGGTTTAGAAAGTTAAGGAACATTCTGAAGGAAACCATTTGGGGAGATAAAGAAGAGGGATTAAAACTCATTTCTCTTAATTTATCTTGTGGTTACTCTAACCTGCCCCATGTTGTCTTAGCCTTTGTTCTTGTCCTTGTGGGAATTCTTTTCTTCTGCCTCCTCTTGATTTTGTTTTCTGGTGCATCCTTCTAAGATGCTATTCATTTTCAGTGTTGGATACATATATGTGCTGGCTAATGTCTCTCCACAGTCATCATGTTATGCTGGTATGTGTGCCTTCTTTATTCTGTGTCGGTCTTAGCCTACTAACTTGTTTGAATGCTGACTGCTGTCTTCATCTTGGCCTCATTGTTTATTGGAAAGTCTCTGTTGACTCTGGCAACAGTGACCAGTTATGTTTTATTTCGCTCCCTTTGGGTCAGTCCTTTTGGGTGATTTTGTTGGGTTTGGGTTTTTTATTAATGTTAAGAAGTCATATAGCCTCCAGTGATGTAGGAAATGTGGAAACCTGGTCTGGGGCCAAAGAGTAAACAGTTTTTAGACACATCATTAATGTTGAGAATAGGAATATTAGCACAGATCTCTGATGTATTTATTTTATGATGATTGATAGCTAATGATTAGTTGGTAAAGCTTTACCACGAACACACATCTCTATATTTATATAAATGTGCATATACTTTTTTTCTGTATAGCAAATTTTCTCAGGTCAAATTTACAAAAAAGTTAGCATTGCTTTGTGTTCGACAAAGTGCCATTATCTTCAGTAGAGCTTCGTAGCTACATAATGACTCTAAATACAGGGCCATCAGCCCCCTGATAATAATTAGAAAAAGGAACTTAAAAAGCAAGGGCTTCAAATTTGGTCTGAGGCTGTCAGCCCCAGTATGAAGTGATTATTATGCAGTTGGAAAATCCTGCAGCTTAGATTCTAAACAATTTCTGGTAATCAGTATCTCAGAATAATTCACAGTTATCAGGGTTTTTCATTTATGAGAGAAAGGAACGATTCCTCATTTATCTTAAGACTTTTATGTTGGCAATTCCATCCTTAATTAAAAAGGCATTGGCATTTTCATTATGAAAATGGTTTTCCTGGATTTATAGCTGAGTCCATTAATTTAGTGTTTTAAAGCTGATTGGCATTAGCCTGTTAGTTACTTTTATACAAAAACGACTTAAATATCGATTTTGGAGTGTCTTGATTTTAAAGACTATTTCAGACATCTGTTCCCCCTGGTCTACTGGATCGACGTATTGAGTTCTGGAGGACTAGGGAATAAATACAGCATATTTAGCTTCCAAAAAAGAGGATGGCCATCATCACTTTCTGTTTAAGGCACTTGAGGAGAGCCTAAGGTGACATACTGTGGCTCTATACCCCACTCTTGTTCTCTCATTTTCTTCTGTATCTTTCAGGGTGGAAAAATAATTAGGATAATGGCAATTCTGTTTTCTCTTTCGCATTCATAACAGTCCTATGAAGATAGGCAGTATGATGCCCATTTTACACATTGGGAAGCTGAGACTCCCCAGCAGATCACCTGATTAACCCCTGACACCGCTTGATTGATTCCTGTCATTTCCCTGCCACCTCTTTGCATTCTGTACATCACTGCTGGTCCCGTCTGTGTTCTTTATAACATTCTCCTTCAGAAACACCTTCTAAGAGTCTATTATGCATAGGGCGAAAGCCCAGACTTCAACACATCTATGGGTTGATCCCGACTTTTTTAACCTTCTACCCCACAACCTCCTTACAAGAACCTGCACTATAAGCCTACATGAGGGTGAACGTACTGTGTGCTTCCCCACCTGTTTCTCCTGCCTCAGCACTGGCAAATGCCTCTTATTTACCAGGCACTGTGTGAGGATCTTAGCTACAACTCTTGCCTTTAAAACTTTAGGCTAGTAGCAAGATAGATGTGGACATAAATCACTTCTCCTTAACTTTTATGTATCTAATTCCAGATTGGTTTAGAGCTTTTGCCCTTGGTGAACATTTTCCTAACCATTCAAGGCAAAAGTTGGTTCCACCTGACTCTGAATGCAGCCTGAACTGACTGTACCAAATAATTTATCTTCAAGTTTTGATTGTATTTTCATGTGCCTGGGCCTTAACCCACTTCTAGGTTATAGACTCTTATAGGCACAGTCTGTGACTTTAATATATCTTTGATTTCTAAACTCTATTTTTAAAGGAAGGATTAATTTGTAAAAATATATAAAATGTCATGAAGAGATTTTAGCATTGGCTGGGGTGCGTCTGACTCTTGGTTTTGGCTCAGGTCATGATCTCAGGGTCATGAGATCAAGGCTCTGTGCTCAGCGGGGATTCTGCTAGAGATTCTTCCTCTCCCCCGCCCCCCGCTCTCTCTCTTTCTCTAAAATAAATAAATCTTTTAAAAAATTTAGTGTTGGACTACCATATTTTTAATATATTGCAATGTGGTCTGAGACCCCATATTTTAAAGTATAAAAAATTAGGTTGGCACACAAATATGGCATGTCGTTTGTTTTTCTGTATTTCTTTAAAACCCTGGCACCAAGTTTTTTTTTTTTTAATTAATAATTTTACTGTGACACCTTCCTGTTCATTAGATATCAGCACAGGAAGAAAGCCTTTTGAACATCAGCCAGGCCTTTAAAAGACACTAATAAAACATCTCAGTTGCTAATCCTTCAAGTTATGGGACTTGTTAAAAATACCATAAAAGGTAAGTAGCATGAGCAGACTGAGTCTTGACTAAGGAGGTAGGAGACCCGTTCTACTCCTGGCTCAAGTCACTGAAGGGGGTGACTCTCATGTAGTCAGAAGCACAGTGAGCTCCAATTTCTTTGCCTGCCAAATGATGCGTCGTAGCAGACATGGTGGGTTTTTAACCCATCAAATACTTTTACAGGTGCCTCTCCCCCTATTGTGTTAGTAGAACTGCATCCATCTGTTTATTTATAAGTCAATAGGCCGGGTGGCTAAACAACAGAAATTTATGTTCTCACGGTTCTGGAGGCTGGAAGTCTGAGGTCGAGGTGTTGGCACATTTGGTTTCTTCTCTGGTCCTTCCAAGGACAGGAATCTGGTCCTTCCCCTGTTGTGCACACCTCTGTGTGTATGGGGGGGGTCTCTGCCCATTTTTCCTCTCAGAAGGACACCAGTCAGATTGGATTAGGGCCCACTCTCACTGCTGCATTTCAACCTCATCACCGCATCAAGGTTCATAGGGTCACGTTCTGTGTACTGGGAGTTAAGGCTTCAACGCGTGAATTTTGAGGAGACACAGTTGAGCACATTACATCTATTTAAAATAACCTTCATTTGTTTTATAGAGAGAGACTAGTATAAAGAGGAAACCAAAAATAGCCTTCCATCTAGTTCATGCCTATTGTTAAAGAGGGAGGGTAAGTACATGAAAAGATCATTCAAAACTGTATTCAAGGTTGTAAAAGGAAAATTAACACTCTCCTAGCCCCTTCCTTCCACACTCCGGCCACCTCTTTAGATACGTTTGCACAAATGTTTGCTATGCAGAGTCCAGGTACATTATTTTCGGGTCTTAATGTATCCTACAACATACAGATCTCTGTATCTGCACACCCTCTGTGTTGGCCTTTTAAATGACTACATAGTATTCTGTTGTCTCTGTTCTAGATGGAACTGGTGACCTATTCATGGGCATTTAGGTTGTTTCCAGGTACCCTCTCCACCTCCATTACCAACAATGGAGTGGGATTCCTTTTAAATATGCATTATGGAAGGAACAGTAATGAGCCACCAAATAAAAACAACTGGCCTTGGATTTTGGTGAAGACAGCCTTTGTTTTTCACTTTCCTGTTGATTGGTCCTCACTAGTTGCTGTGAAAGGCATTTCAGTCTTTCATACCCTCCAGCCCCCGACCATATGCCAGTACCTCCTCCCCGCATAATGTGGAAGGAGCGGCTTCCCTCGGCATCCTCAGGTCCCCTTGCACAGCTGTCCTTTCTCCTCAGGAAGAAAGGTCTAGCTGAATCATGAACAGGCAGAAACTATTTTTAGTGAAGTAAAACAGTTTTTCTTGTAAGAATTGCTGTTTCTGTGCCCACAACGGCCCATGAATCCTTTCTGGCTGCTTCCACCCTTTGGAGAGGGGCCAGGTTCCTAATGGAATGTAAGCAGTCTTACTGCTAATCAAGATTTACAGCTGAGGCCAGGATAGTCGGCCGCTGGTGGATTTGCAGACCCTTTAAGCTAGCGGCGGCAGCAGCTCTGAAATTAAGTGCAGTGCCGAGGCCCCAGTCCTGTTCTCCAGACCCGCCCTCCTTCCTCAGGCCCAGCCTCCTAACCACAGGTATCATCTGGCATTATTTTATAAGCTGTGCCACGGTGCAGATGTTCTTTGCTAAGGAATTACTTTCATTTCTGACTCATTTCAGGAAATGAGGCAGTCTATCAGAGGTGTTCTTCATTTTCAGACCCATGGAGAATTCATTTTCTCCTGGGATTTCTAGCCACATGTGGGCAGTGCTTTATTTACCCAGATGTGAGAAAGAACAGTAATGAACAGCCCTTTTCCAAAGCAGCTCTTCCTTTCCTGCAGAACCCAGTGTGAAGACCCAGAGGAACTTATGCTCTTATTAATGTAAATATTTCTGAGGTTTGGGTTTTGTGATGCTTGTGGACATGCTGTGTGTATGGGCTTTGGTGCAGGAAAAATATAATTTAGCAACAGATTTAAAAGGTAGTCTGGAGTGTTTCTAATTACTGTTTGTTTAGCTCACCATTGCCTTAATAAGTGGATTTAAGTAACCTTGGGGGTAGGGAATGTAATGTTCATATTATAGTCAGCCATGCAAATCAAATCCTAACTAAGTATTGCAGAGAACACACCATGGAGTCATTTTATATGTATTCCATTGAATTTTAAATTTAGAACAGAGACCATTTTGGAATAGGCATCTTTCTACCTGTCCTGCATCAGCATGAATTATGCACATGTCCAAAATCAACCCTACTGTGTGCTACAACCCCATTTAAAATCCATCACTGGCTTTGACATGCAGTTCTCCTTTTAATTGAACACAAAAGAGAGGGAGGAACTTAAAAGCTTCTCTTCCTTTCCCTTTGCCACCCTTCAGTGGCTGTCATAGGAAATGGAAGTATTAAGAGGGCCTAGAACAGTGGTTCTCAACATTGGCTGCACCTTGGAATCAGCCTGGGAACTTTGAAAGATAGGGATGCCTGGGTCCTACCCCCAGAGATTCTGGTTTCATTGTTGCGAATGCAGCCTGCCTTGGGATTTTTATAAGCTCCCCAGAGGGTGTTATTGAGCACTAGGGGTTTTGAACCACAGACCTGAGAGACCTCTCATCCATTGGTTCCCCACCCTGACTGCACACCTGCATCACCTGGAAAGCTGTTGAAAGAAACACAGGTGTCCCACCAGTTGAAACCACATTTCTGGAGGAGGGAGCCAGTATTTTTAGAAAGCTCCCAGAGGATCCTGATGCACAGCAAGGGTTAGGGTAACCTGACATAATCTAACCATCCCATATCACAGATGAGAAAAAATGAAAACTCAGAAGGGCAAGTGGCTTGCTCAAGGTCAGATCCCAGTTGTTGCAAGAGCAGGTCTGGGACTCCGGTCTGACCTTCCGACTGGTCTCTCTGCTGCGTGATGCTACCCCTTTATATTTGTCTGTTGTATTTATTGATGCTTCCTCATTCTTCAGGTGATGTTGCTGCCTCCAAGAGGCCTTTTCTGACTCCTCACCCATCCAGGCTGGGTAAGATGCCCTTCCTCTCTATTTAAATAGCACCCCTAACTTTCCTCTCAGACTGTCATTTCCAGGAGCACAGGACCCTTACCCTCCTTGTCGTTTCTGCAACTTGCTGGCATCTTGTAGGGTTCCGGATCGTTTGTTGAGTTGAAGTACCCTGATTTTTTTATTCCTCCATTAGTCCACATGGATTGCTAAAAATAATGCATTTATTTCCATATGTTAGCTTCCGAAAATAGCTTCTGAAAGCAGAAGTTATTTATGTTTCTAGGGTCCCCTGTATTGTGGGTAAGATCTCATACACTGAGACTTTCCACCCCTATCTTCCAGAACAGAGGTTTTCAGGGGGTGGGGGGGAAGAAATTACAGGGGGCTTCTGATGTAAATGAAAACAAAATTTCAGTGACCTCCCAAGTTGCTCAAGGTACTTAGAGCATCCAGGGACTTTTGAATCCTTACAGGTATGTACGGTGGAAGTGGAGGGGAGCATGTGGCCTTTACCTAAAGAGAGAAAGTTTTATCAAGAAAATAATGCTATTTCATGGAAGTATGTTCTAAGGACTAAATTCTCTCTATTGGATACATAACTCCGAGAAGCCACATTCTTTTACCAGAGCTGAATTAAATCCTTTGGCCTCTCTGGATTCATGTGTTAAATTCTCTTCAATTCATATTGATTGATTCAACTCAATTCAATTGATTAAAAAAAAACAAACCCACAGGGCGCCTGGGTGGCTCAGTCGTTAAGCGTCTGCCTTCGGCTCAGGTCATGATCTCAGGGTCTTGGGATCGATCGGGCTCCGTGCTCCGCGGGAAGCCTGCTTCTCCTTCTCCCACTCCCCCTGCTTGTGTTCCCTCTCTCGCTATGTCTCTCTTTGTCAAATAAATAAAATCTTCAAACAAAAAACAAAAACCCCACAACTGTCAGTCTTCTGTCATCCTATTTGACTTAAGGTTCATTCTTGGTCAGTACCTTATTTTTATTTGAAAAATATTTCCAGGTTTGCAGTATTTGTGTTGACTCTTAGGGCTGTACCAGAGATTTGTCTTAGAAAGCAGGTTGCACCCGGCATCTCTTAAGCTGCCATGGCCAGGCATCTCTTAAGCAACAAGATGACACAGGGGTCACAGAAAGTAGCTGTTTTCTTGTGGGGAGAATTCAAAGCTTTTGGAGCCAAGACTGTAAACTGGGCTGAGAGCTGTAGGGTGAATGTGAAGATGATGTTGAGATGTGGCAGCCAGGAGAGAAGAATGACCAGAGTGTGTGGACTCACGCTGTGGTCTTAAACGTCATAGTTTCCTGCTTTATCATCAGGAAAGGGGCAGTGTGGTGGTGTGTAAATGAGGCCACCGTATATTCGGGGGGAATCTTCCTTAAATAGTCTGAGAAATTTCAGGAGAAAGTGGGAGGTAAATGTAAAACATTTTAATATTAAAATAATTTTGATTATACTGTGGAACATAAAGTGCAGTGTTTGCCTGATTTCCTTTTTAAGATGAAATATGAAATTTTAAAGAAGCACCTGTGTCCAGTCTCTCCTTTGCTGCTATTTGGGTGAAAAATGAACAGATAGATAAAACTTTTTGCTAAGTAACCAGCCTCTATCATACCAATTTCAGAGGCTCAGCAGTACATTGTGGGAGAGGAGAGTTTATTAAATACATAAGGCACAGTGTTCAGTGTTTCAACCACGTTGTGCCATCAAAATCGTCACGACCACCCTGCAAATTCGGACTTATTCACACCAGTGTTCACGCGTGAGGAAGTATGTGTATGCACCTATCCGCCAGGGAGCAGAGTCAAAATTTAAATCCAGGTCTGTCTGATTCCAGAGTCCTTATAATTTTCTAACCAACATGGCCTCTTAAGTCATTAGAGTGGAGAAGTCTCCAGAAGAGAGTTTTACCATCCTGGTAGAAGCCAGCTGACTTCAGCTTTCCTTACAGTTGCTATTTAACATTCGTAAGTTAATATTTATAAGCTTCTGTGACACAGTTAAAAGCATTTCTTCATAAAGTCCTATAAAGTTCTGACTTTAAAATGGCATGTCATTGTTGCAGTGATACTCCGAGACTTCCAGCGTGTTCATTGTCATGATTGAAAGAGGGGAAAGGAATAGTCAGTGATGGCCATTTTTGGTCCAAACACAGCATCGGGTAGAATTTGATAATCTGTCTCTCAGCCATCACACATTTGACTTGAGGGAGGCAGCAAAACAAAATGGTGGATGATGTGCGCTTTGCGATGTGATTCCTGGGTTTGAGAAGCCGGGCCCTGTTGCCTGCTAGCTGTGTGATCTTGGGAATGTCACCTAACCCCTTTGTGCCTTAGTTTCCTCATCAGTAAGGCAGGGGCATTCATAACTTGATTAAACTTGCTGTTTTAAAAATTAATATAAGGCATATAAAGAACTTGGAATATTGTGTGATACAAAGTAAGTGCTCGGTACATGTTTAGCTGTTCTTAGTGGATGAAAACTAGATGCTACATGACCCAGCAATTCCACTCCTAGGAGAGATGAAAACCCTTGAGAAATGAAAACCCGTGTCCACAAAAGACCTTCTAGCAAAAGTTTATGGAAGTTTTATTCATAATAACTAAAACCTAGGAACAACCCAAATGTCCATCAACTGGCAAATGGGTAAACTGTGGTACACCCACACAATGGAACAGTGTTGAGTAGCAAAAAGGAACCGATTACTGATACAGACATCAACATGGATGAATTTCAGAAGCATTATGCCGAGTGAAAGAAGCCAGATATAAAAGGCTCCATGCGATTTGATTCCATGTACATGACATTCTGAAAAGGCAAAACTGTAGAGAGAAATCGGCTCATTGCTTGCCAAGGACCAAAAGCGAGCGAAGGAAATTGACTGTGAAGGGGCGAGAGGAAGCTACATGACTGTATACATCAGTCAAAATGCACCAGACTTGGGGGAAATTTTTACTGTATATAAATTAAACCTCCGTAAACCTGATTTAAAAAAAAAAAAGTCTGGTGCCACAACATAGCAAATAGGGAGAGAAAAGGGGGTTAGGAACAGTAATCAGAAGTAGCAGAAACTGCAGATATTCTGCACTTTCAGTGGCTCTCTAAGATGGGTGGAATGATTTCATTAATTTTCCTCTCCCAGGCTGTGAGTTAGAAAAATGGAGGAACCTGTGGAATAGTTCTGTCCTGCCCAAGCGTATCTGATTCTCTGCCATGAGCACTGGTCTGCTGCCCCATTTCTTTTAAGCCAACCCATGAGAGCTGCCTTTATTTCCCAGGCACGGGGATCTCCTGGGTCGCTTCCTGGGAGAATCCCAAAGGAGGGCGGGCCAGCTGTGTGAGGAGGCATTTATGGAAACAGAGCGTTGGTGTTCTAGATGAACTGAGGCTTACTCTTCCAGATTACTCAGTCATCTGAGTGCATTTATGGGTAGGGAATGTTATCTCAGAACATTGTTCATTCATCCTGAGTCATGGGGGCCCTGGCCCTTTATCATGGAGCTCTTGCTTATCTTAGCAGCACTGGGCACAGCTGACCACTCCCTCCTTCCTGAAATTCTTTCTTTACTTGGTTTGTATGACGCTGCTCCATTTTGATTCCGCTTGCAACTCACTGGTTTTTCCTGTCTCCCCTGCCGGATCCTTCTCTTCCTAGTCCTGGCCTCTAACATTGGAGTGCCGATGGCTTTATTCTCTGACTGCTTCGTATCTCAGCTCACTACTTAGGTGAGACTCATTTCCAGAGCCTTAAATACCATCTATATGGTGATGACTTCCATATACATGGCCCCAGGCCCTATCTCTCCCTGGCTTTTCAGCTGCCTGCTTTACTGCCTCCCTTGGTTGTCTACTAGACATTGCAAACATGGCATGTGCAAAACCAACTTCTCATTTGTTTTCTAAACCTCCATTTCTTCCGTTGTTCCTCATCTCGGCAGTGACTCAATCCAGTTGCTCAGGCCCCCAACCCCGAAGTCTTTGGATGCCTGCCTTTCTTTCGCCCCTCATATTGGACCCATTAGCATCTATCCCAAATCCAAGCACTCCTCATCTCCCACCCCACACCTGAGTCCGAGTCCAGGCCACCACACACCACATCTTGCTGGGACTTTGGAATCACTTCCTCAGACCTCTTCCTGCCTCTTCTCGTTACCTTGTGATCTGAGTTCACACAACAGCCATGGAAATTCTTCTCTTTTATACTTTGATGCTACTTGCAGTGGCTTCTCTACGAACAATATAAAGTCCTGACTCTTAGCCATGTACCATAAGGCCCCTGACACCTCCCTGTCCCCGTCTCTTGCTCTGCCCGTCTCTCAAGGTGCTCCAGCCACACCGGCCCCTCACTGTCCCTTGACGTGTCACCCTCCAGCCTGGAATGCTGCTCTCATCCCCCTCTCCATCTGCTCTCCCCTCCCAACCCCTTTCTGTCTAGGATTCTTGTCTTGCATTTCATTCACTTCTCCCTCAGATGCCACCCTTTGGAGCTGGCTGGCCTCCCTGACTCACCTATCCAAAATATCACTGTCACTCTCAGTTCCCTTCACCTGCTTTAGCTGACTTCAAAGCATTTATCGCTACCTGAAATTAAGTCTGTGTTTGTTTATTGCCTCTGTCCCCCAGTAGGTCCTAAGCTGCATAAGAACACCGTTCTGGTGCTCAATAAGCGTTTTTTGAACGACTGAAGGAATAAGTGAATTGATGCTCAGGTACCCTTATATTAAAAATTAAAGAACCAAACACCTTCCTAAACCCTAATACCCCTCTCCATCTCTCACCCCATTTCTTGGTCCTTTAAGGTGGAATTTCTAAAATGTTGTCTAGATGTACTGCAGTTCTTCACTACCCATTTCTTCTTTCCTCTGCTACAATCTGCTGTCCTTTCCCATCACTCTTGTGAAATTTCTCAGGGTCATTCAAGCTCTATGTGTAGCTGCTTCTAATAGATACATTCCTATCCTGTCTTATTAGATCTTGCGTTTAGTTTTATCATGGAACATAAGTTCCCTGAAAAGGGACTTTTTCTGTGGTGTTATCTGTTATATCTTCTGCATCGAGCACAGTGCCTGGCACAGAATAGTTCCAGAATAGAGGTTCTTAATGTTTATACGTGTCATGTCATGAGATGTTTGACATGAGTCCTCACTTCCATTTTTTTTTAAAGGGGAAAAATAATTTTTTTGCTTTTGCCAAAGTGTTGTGTAATTATTTTATGATATTTACATAAGTAGAAAATTAAGTAATACAAGGTTTGTTATGAAGAGCAGCATCTCCGCTTCCATTTTATGTTCCCCAGAGGCAAGTATTTTCAACTTTAGCTGCTTATTTTAGTAATTACTTCTGTATCTTTAATTAATGTAATCATATTGTTACTCATCTGTTTTTTTAGTTTTAGGGATTATCTGTTGATGAAAAAGTGAGTATTTAGCTCAGGTTCATCCACCCCTGCTCCTCTCCGCTCTCACACAAATTTCCCAACCCCCATCTTCCCAGTTGTAATTGTGTTGTAATTTTGGTAAAATCAATATGCAGTGTTTACTTTATTATAACTAATGCTTTCCACAGACGAGCCCTGTAATATAGTTTGATTACTTTTCCTCTCAAGCCTACATAGCCGGTACCGACTTTTTAAAAATCTCTTCATTTTTGATGTACTTATGAATATTCAATCTCAGGCTCTACCCCAGTTGTAAATCGCAGTCAACCACATCAAGAATGTACCAAATTCATCTTTTTGGGAAAATTCCTCTCAGACCCTTCTGATCTTGTCTCTGCCTAGGTTGCTTCCTTGGCCCCAAAACAACGAAGGCTTCCCCTTCACCACCCTCGTGAGAACTCTTTTTGCCACTCTTGTGTTGGAGCCCCTGATCTCTGGAACGGAATGACTTACTCTTTCTTGGTTTACTACTTCATTTTGGTGGCACACAGTGTCCAGTTCCTTACGGAGAAAGGGTGTAAGAAGAGAGAATTTTTTGAGACTTGCAGGTCTGACAGTGCCTTTGCTCTCCCTGGCTTTTTCCTGATGGCTCAACTAACTATAATTCTTGAGTAGAAATGATCTCTTCTCAGAATTTTTAAGCCTCTGCCTTCCAGTGTTGCTTTTCAGAAGTTCCTGCCATTTGGACTTAAAACGCTTTGTCTGAAAACTCTTTCTGGAAATTCCATAATGATGTACCTTGGTGTAGGACTATTTGCATTTAATATGCTAGAAACTCAGCCTCTTCACTATGGAAACCCCATCGCCCTCCCTCTCCCCACTTTTCTTTAAAGGGAAATTAGTGTCCTTCAGTTTAGGGGGAAAGATGTCCCTCAATTCCGGAGAAAAATGCCCTTTAGTTCTGGAAAATTTCTTCTCTTTATAATCATTGCCCCTCCATTTTCTTTGATGATGAACACTCTATTATCAGGATATTGGCTCTCTTGAATTGGCCCCCAAACTTTCCATCTTTCCTGTTTTCCATCTCTGTCTTTTTGTTCAACTTTCTTGGATATTTCCTGAATTGTATCTTTAAGGCCTTCTATTGAATTTTCAATCTGCCACCATTTTAATTTTTTAAGAGTTAATATTTTTATTTCTCTCTCTCTCTTTGATAGTATCTTGTCCTTATTTCATGAATGTGTTTTTCTCAGTAGCTGAAGATGCTAGAGTTTTGATTTTTGTTTTTTTTTAAATTTCTTCCTGTGATTTTTCTTTCTCCTCTAAGTTGCTTTGCTGTTTCTCTGTTAAATGCTTTCCTTATCCAGAAGTCTTGTTATTCCCTCCTGTTTTAGATTAGCTATCTAAAAAGATGCCTGGAGGTTCTTTGATAGCAGATTGGGCTTAGCTTCATTCTAGGCTGGGCTATTTGTTTTTGTTTTGTTTAGGAAATCCTGATGTATTTTTAGGTTTTTTGTTTTTTGAGCTGACCAGATTCTCCGGAGAAAAGATGACCAGTGAGAAAGCCAAGGACAAGGATCGGGTGTCTCAGCATTCAGTAGTAATTTGTGTAATCTCTCTATAGTATGAAATCCCACTCCTCAACTATGCCTGGAATCCTCTAGTCCAAAGATCCCACTAGGAAATACATTCTCCATCTTCTCCCAGGTGAGGCCTCAGGATTTGGAGGCATTATTTTCTTCAAGGAGTGAGGGAGAGAATCTGCGGGTCTCTCTACTTAGACTTTCAGCCAATTCTCTGCCCCACCTTCACCCCCACTTCCAGAGGAACCTGGCGCTGTCAGTCCCTTAGCCTCTTGAGGGTTTATCATTTAAATGACCTTGCTTCTAGGTAAGTCCTAGTTTTGGATTGAGCTTTCTCCAGCCTGCTCAGCCAGTTGCCACTTGTCTGTTTGCTTTCCATCTTCCAAAATTGTGTTACTTTCTCCTGTGCTCTTTATATTAGTTTATGTCCCAGTGGTGTTTGAGGAGGGAGCAGGACTCAGTTCAGGGGTTTAGTACTCCATCTTTATTTATTTATTTTTTAAAGATTTTATTTATTTATTTGAGAGGGATAGGGGTGGGGGGGAGAGAGAGAGAGAGTGCACATGAGCAGGGGGCGGGGGCAGTGGCAGAGGGAGAAGCTGGCTCCCTGCTGAGCAGGGAGCCCAACGCGGGGCTCCATCCCAGGACCCTGTATCATGACCTGGGCCGAAGGCAGACGCTCAACCGACTGACCCATCCAGGCGCCCCCTAGTACTCCACCTTTAAATGAAAGCCTCACTCGACATGTTTTTCTTTGTTGTTTATGAGGCATTTGATCACACTTGTAAAACGGGACTTCTGTGTAAATCGTGAATCTCCATTTTCACCGACTTTAGTTCTTCTCTTAGGAACAGTTGGGGTCGAGTACAGTGGAAAGTTCCCTGGACCAGGAGTTAGGAAGCTTGGACCCTCTTCCCAGATTTAATACTTAATCCTGGGCATTCTCTCTCGCCATTATTTTCTCATCTGTAAGTCCAAGGGATTGAAGTAGGTGATTTTAATATCTCTTTGTACCCAAAGTTTGATTTTATTTCTAAGCAATTGAGATAATCATGTGTGGCTGAATACCAGATTAGGAAACAGAGTTGTAGCAGCCAACTGAAGAAACTGCAGAAGTGAAGCTTTTCCTTGTGTTTGTCAGTCAGTCTCTGTAACTCTGGTATCTTTAAAGTCTCAAGTAAAATTGCAGCCCATGTTTCCTGAACAAGAAACTGTTAAATGGTTAAAAATTCTGAATTTTTTTCCTTTGGGCTATTTTCAGCTGATAGTAGTTCAGCTGCAAAGCCTACTTGGATTCATGTTCTCGATAGGGAGATAAAGTGTTAGTGTTGAGCCAGAGAAACAGGGAAGATAAAAGAGAAAGAGGTCTGGCTTGTTTCCTTTTTACCCTCTGGCAGGCATGGCCATTCTTGGTAGCGCCCTACCAGGAAGTGTGTCCTTCCCGTCGGAGCCGTGTGTGAGTAGATAAAAGCCACATCTGTATTTTCTCTCTCTTCCGTGTTGTGGTTTCTTGTTAGATGGAAAGACCGAGTGGACATTGCATGTCACTGTGGTTTTGACTGGCTGGTTTGATCACCAGTGCAGTGTGCCCAGCAGTGGTCAGTATAGTGACTGAGGAGAAAATGTGATCTGTGAGGCTGGCGACCTGGTGGGCAGGAGACCAAGGCGGGGTTCTTTAGGGCAAGGCTTCCCAGACTGAGTTACTCACCCCCAGTTACTAATGTAGAATCCTCCCGGGGTGCGGCATAGGAATCCTTTTGTCAGAGTTCCCCCAGGTTATTGGGATACACTTGATTCTTATACTGACTCCGGGGACCTATTTCCTTAAGGACAGGAGGCCAAAAAGAAAATCAGACTCTTGGGCGCCTGGGTGGCTCAGTTGGTTAAGCGACTGCCTTCGGCTCAGGTCATGATCCTGGAGTCCTTGGATCGAGTCCCACATCGGGCTCCCTGCTCAGCGGGGAGTCTGCTTCTCCCTCTGACCCTCCCCCCTCTCATGCTCTCGCTCTATCTCATTCTCTCTCTCAAATAAATAAAATCTTTAAAAAAAAAAAAGAAAAGAAAATCAGACTCTTGAGCATTTGCAGAGCTCAGGAAGAAAACCACAGAACAGAAACGGAACCCTGCACACTTAGCCAGAGGACACCTCGTATCTGTCCTGGAAAGGATTTCAAACTCCCACTGCTTTCCTCATGTCCCTATTTCACACCCTTTTCCCTCATTCTTCGTAGGTCATCTTGCTTCATAAATCACAGAGGGAGTGGAAACCTTCCGGGGACAATGCCTCAACTTCTTTTCCTCCCTCAAAAAAAATTGTGTGTATGTGTAATGCACATATACACTTATGTTTACACTTCACTTTGCTTTCCTGATGAAGGTTAACCCCTCTGCCTATGCCTCTCTCCATCAGTGACCCCTCCTGTGTGTTTTTCTTTCACTCTTTTCCATCACCATTTGTGTGTGTGTATGAGTATGTAATATATATGAGTATTGTATTTCATCTTACAAAACAAGGCACAGCAAACAAAACTATGCCTTCCTCAACTCTGTAGCCAGCCTAGGTTCTCCTGAGTCTCTTTTCATTCAATCATTCAGCCAGCCGGTCCTCATTTATTAGTCAGCTGTGCGCAGAGACCTGGCTGGGCACTGAGCTTCAGCGTCAGACCACACAGATCTAACCCCTGCTCTCATGATGCTTATAGTCTCTTTGTAGCCAGACTCCTTTAAAAATTATTGTTCTTACTTTCCCCCATTACAGAAATAACACATGCTCATGGTCATAAATTTGGAAGTAGCTTCCTAATGGGAAGCCACTAAAAGGTTTAAATGCAGAATAGTACTGGGTCAGAATTTCATTTTCAAAAGTCACTTAGGCTGCTGAAGGGAGAGATGATTGGGAGGGAGTGGAAATTGCTGGCAGGTGATTGGTCAGGAAATTTCTGCTCTAGCCCAGATCAGCGTTGATGGCATTGTAAGATGGAAGGAGGAAGACAGACTCAAGATATATTCAGCACCCAAGGATGGTGAATGTTTGACTATGAGGATGAAAAAGAGAGGGGAGTCTAGGATGATACCCAGGTTTCTGGCTTGACCAGCTGCTTTGCTGGTCGTGCCGTTTCCTGAGACAAGAAATCATGGAGAAAGGGCTGTGTGTGTGTGTGTGTGTGT
>NC_138373.1:98544352-98566719 GCF_054177405.1 Leptonychotes weddellii
GCCATGGAGCTTCATGATGTTTCTCTCTCAAAGCATCTAGTTTTTCTACTTCCTCTACAAACTAGAAGGTTGAGATTTCTTACTGAAACTGGCAAAGGAGAAGTTGGAGATCTGAAGGCCCTTCTTGCTTCATGAACACAGTTGCCCAGGGCGGGCAGGACTCTGAGACAGGGCGTTTCCAACTTTCCCTCCAGTCACCCACAGGGCCTGTTGATTCTAAGGCCCTGATATCCCTGGACTCCATCTAATTTCTGTTCATCCCCACTACCACCATCATTCTATTAGTTCCCCAGCCAGGATTTTCTTATCAGAGCAGCCTCTTAGATGGTCTCCTATCTCCTCTTGTATATCACTCAGAACTTGTTTTAGGGACCACCTCCTCCAGCCCCCAGCCAGGTCGGCTCAGGAGTGCTTTCACCTCCCAGCCCTGTATAGCATCTCTCCTTCCTGGATGGTCACTTGTATGTTTTTTTTTGTTTTTTGTTTTGTTTTCCTTACCTAAAACCTTCATATATAAATATCTTAATGGACATTTTTACATCTCTAAGACCTGTAGTGCTTGGCTCATGTTGCATGCTACCTAAATGATTAATATTATTTTGTGTGAAAGCCTGATGCTTATATAAATTTGGTACCCAGAAAGGGAGGACAAGGACAAAAGCAGGCATGAGCTGAACTCACAAAGGACCAATAATTTAAGACATTTGATCCTGGAACAAGCGTCAGGATTATTACTCCCTAGGGAAAGGCAATCTGCTTTAAGTGTCCTTTGTATTAGTATTTCTGTAATCAGCATGTTAAATGCATATTTTGAGAAAATTTAAATACCTTGCATCTCTAGGGTGATTTAGCTATATTCAGACAATCTGTTTATTTTTTAAAAATCTCAAATAACTACTTTGTGGTATTTTCTGGAGTAGAAATACTTGAACCTCTTTAGCTGCATCTGGCCAGCTAGAGGATAATCACATGACTGACGTCCCTCATGGGATTCTAAAAGAAATGGCCTTCCAATGCATTGCATAAAGAGCTCCCAGATTAGGATTGGAATGTTCCTGTGTGGGTCCGCCTGCCTCCCCACCCCCATCACCATGCCCCTCCTCATCTCCTGAGGAGAGTAGTGGGAGGTCCTTACCAGGGGCAACTGAGCTAGTATCTCAAGTTATAGAATCAAAGGGTAAGGAAGGAAAGAAACCCCAGACTTGGTTACTTTTTCTGTGGAGCAGAGGGCCTGGGTTCAATACCCGGGACCGCTGGGAGAGGCCCTTGTCTGTCCTGAGGGATGCTTCTTGCCTCCACTCCTGTCTCCCCACCCAGGATCTGAGTTTCCCTCAAACAACTACCCATTCATAGCACACTCCCTGCATCCTCAGCAGTTAGGGTGGCCATGGCTCCGGCCATCGCTTCAGCAGAAGGGAATGACTGCGGCGGGGTCTGGGCGCCCCACTTGCCCCAAGCCCCCTAGGCTGTAGAGGGTGAACAGGAAGAGGATGAGGTTTTTGCTGCTAGGGTTGCACTTGACTCTGTTGTGTTTCTGCTGAGCCCTGACAGCACGAGGGGCAGTGGCCACATACGAATTTAAACTAATCCATATGGATTAGGAATTTTTGTCTTCTGGGTCTGTTATTTAACTGGTAGCTTAAAAAATATATGTATACATTGAAAATTTAAGTAATGAGCATGATTTAGACATACTTAGATAATACAGTAGAGAATGCGTAAAAATGAACTTCGTGAAGGTTCAAACATCATTTTCTCCCTCTCCTTATATAATACTTGTAGTTAATACTCATCTAGTGTTTACTGTGTGCAGCTACCATGCAAAACATTGTATATGCCACAACTCCTTTCATCTTTAAAACAACCGCATGAGAAAGTACTATCATTCCCATTTTTCAGGTGTAGACTTCGAGGCATAGAAAGGTTGAATAAACTGCCCAAAGTCACATAGTGAGGAAGTGGTAGGTCTGGGATTTGAATTCAGGTCTGTGTGACTCCCCCAGCCAGCCTTATAGAAGTTATGCATCTATTTGGTAAGTCATATAGAGATAATTATGGAGTTCCTAACACGTCCCATAACTGTTCTGGGTGCTTGGGATTCAGCGACAAACAAACTCACTTAATATATAATAATGAAGCTATTATTAAGTACTAAAGGAAAGTACAGCAGGGCAAGGTGCCAGAGAATAGTGACTCTACTCTCGGGCTGTTAAAGTTAGGATTTCAGGGACAGCCTCTCTGAGGCATGCATTTTGAACAGAGACTTGAATAATGGGAGAGAGCAAGCCACCTAAGGCCAAGGGGCAGTGTAATATCGTGGCGACAAGCCTAGCCTATGGGCTCCTAAGTTCAAATTGTGATTCTCCTGCTCATTATGAGCTGTGTGGTCTTGGACAAAATACTTGACTTCTCTGTGCGTCTTCATCAGTGATGTAAAGGTAACTATAATACTTATTTTTACCCTATAGGGCTGTTGTGGGGATGAAATGGGCTCATATAAAAAGAACTTAGCTATAAAACAGGCATTGGAATATAAGAACTCTTTAAGTATTAGCTGGTGTTCTCTAGGCACTATGGAAATGGTGAGAAGTAGCTACTTTCTGGGTCTGTCATTTAACTGGTAGCTTAAATCAAAATCTGGGTAGACTTTGAAAATTCAGCTGATAGGATTTATTGAGGAGTTAAATGCAGGGGTATGAGGGAAAGGAGCCAGGGATGACTCCAGTAATTTTGGTCTGATTAATGTGGTGGATTTGGGGGCCATTTACTGAGATGGTGGGGGAAGGCGGGAGGGGGGGCATATAGCAAGTCTTTTTTGGCGGGGAGAAGACATAGTGGAGGGTGGAAATCAAGATTGAGACGCTTCTTAACATGTTCATGTTTTGTACATGTTCACTGTAGAAAATTGGGAAACATAAATACTAAGAAGAAAATAAAAACACTTGACATTCCATCACCCGTTATCTTTGGGTTAAATTTATTTTTACCCCATACAAATTTAGATCGTATAGTATATATAGGTTTTGTTTGTTTGCTAGTTTTATATACTCTTCAGTTTATTGGAAAATGGCTCATGACAAAGGGGAGAGTTAAAGGCTAGGCAGGTGATAAGAGCGCTAGCATCGTGAAAGCTCTCTACACCTGCCACCACAGAGAGTGGTTATGGACTCAAGCCTTAGAGGGGTCTCCAGCTACAGAAGGTAATGCATATGGTAGATCTTGTTTATGCTCATCTGTTTGAGGACCGCTAGTGCCTGCTACCTGGTCGGCTTCGTCCACGATCGTTAGCAGAACGACACTTTGTTTTCACTGCGGTAGAATACACATCACCTAAAACTTACCGTTGTAACCCTTTTTTAAATGTACAGCTCAGTGGCATTAAGTACATTTACATTGTTGTGCAACTGTCCCCACCATCCACCTCCGGAAGTTGTTCATCTTACAAAACAAACTACACCCACTGAACAGTAATTCCCCATTCTTCCCTCCTCCCAGCCTCTGACAACCACTGTTGTACCTTCTGTCTCTGAATTTGACTACTCTAGGGATCTCAGATAAGTGGAATCATATAGTAGTTATCCTTTATGACTGGCTTTATTTCACTTAGCATACTGTCCTTAGGATTCATCCATGTTGGAGCATGTGTCAGAATTTGCTTTTTTAAAGGCTAAATAATATTGCATTGTATATCTTGTGTATCAGTTCATCTGCAGTTGGGTACTTGGTTTGCTCCCACCTGTTGGCTGTTGTGAATAATGCTGCTTTGAACAGGGGTATACAAATATTTGAGTTCCTGCTCTCAGTTCTTTGGGGCATATACTATATGCAGTTTTATAATCTACTTTTTCACATTGAAGTACATTGTTAAAATTTTCTGTGATGAACATTCTTCTACAAAATTATTTTAAATAATTCAATAGCCATGTCCTCAGTGACTTAAGCAAGAATTGTTTCCTAGAAAAAGAATTAAAAGATCGAAGAATATGACTGATTTAAAGCTTTTGCTATGTTTGCCAAATTGCCAACCAGAAACTCATACAAGCCGACACTAACAAAATCTGCATGTGTTCTCTGCTCTGCTAATATTAGGTATGAGTAATTATTTTCTGTCAATTTGATAATTAAAAATGGTATGTTAATTCTGGTTTTCCTTTTATGCAAATTTAGGGTTCACTTTCTGGGTTTATTTGTAGCTGATTACGGGGGAAACTATTGATTTGGTAAACACTCAACATGTGAGATGATGAGCAATGATGACAATCTATGAGGTCCTTCCTAGTCTTAAATTTGAAGGCAATTGCGAACCTTTTGCTCTGTGTTTATATGACAAGCTGTGTAATCGGGTTTTCAGATCTTCTGTTTTGTGTGCTGAATACATTCTTAGTAGTTAAACTTTCACACTTTCTTACTTAGAATTCAAAAATCTTAAAAGTGCGAAAAAGAATTTTTTTGGCAATTCATTTGGTTATAAATCCTGACAGATCATAACACTGTATGTCAACTATACTCAAAGACAAAAACAAACCAAAAAACACCTGACAGATCTGAACTCATTTGGTGGAGAAACCTGACCTCAGCCACGTGAGGCTATTTTATATATCTTATTTATCCCACTTAGAGCGACTGTTCATATTTTTGGCTGCAAAACTGACTTTGTTTGATTAAGGGGTGCTGTCCCAGACCCCACTGAGGGTGCATGGTAACGTATACTATATACATATAAGAGTTATTTTCTTTTTAAATTCTGAAACACAAAGGTTTTGGCATCAAAGATTTCAGGTAAGGGACTATGGACCTATACTTTTTTTCTTGCATTTCTATGTTCTCGTCCTCGGTAGGCTTCAGAAACTCTTTTGAAATCAGGCCTACTCTGGTAGGGGGAGCATGGAGTTACAACTCAATGTGCTTTGAGTTTAAAGACAATAGAAATTTAAGTGTGATGTCTTCTTTCATCCCCAGGACACTGTATAATCATTATAATCTGGGGACTGACCGGTCAGTGACTAGAACCAGGTTTCAGCTGAGCTATAGCCAGCTGCAAACTCGGGACCCTGAGGGTCCTGGGAGGCCTGGACCAGTTAAGCTGTGAAGTGATAGTAATAGCTTTCCAAGATATTGTTGCAACCTATTTCTATAATTAATACCACTTGTCCTTTATAGAACATAGACAGTCTTAACCAAGCTTTTAAAAACAACACCAAATTGGTAAAATTAAATAAAATCACTCTTCAGTTATATGATCGATTATTATTAATGCTATTAAATCTAAATTTTTAGAAATGTATTTATTAAAATGGTAAAGGTTGCAGAAATGGAAAAGCTGACTCAAATTCATGTGGAATTTGTAAGGAGCCCTGAAGAGCCAAAACAGCTTTGAAAAAGAACAAAGTCGGAGGACTCACATTTCCTGATTTCAAAACTTACTACAAAGCTGCTGTAGTAATCAAAACAGTGTGGTACTAATATACGGATAAACATAGACCAATAGGTTAGAATCTAGAGTCCAGAAATAAATCTGTACATTTATGGCCAATGGATTTTTGAGAAGGGTGCCAGTATGCTCAGTGAAGAAAGAAGAGCCTTTTTGGGGCGCCTGGGTGGCTCAGATGGTTGGGCGTCTGCCTTCGGCTCAGGTCATGATCCCAGGGTCCTGGGATCGAGTCCCACATCAGGCTCCCTGCTCGGCAGGAAGCCTGCTTCTAGCTCTCCCACTCCCCCTGCTTGTGTTCCTGCTCTCACTGTCTCTCTCTCTCTGTCAAATAAATAAATAAAATCTTTAAAAAAAAAAAAAAGAAAGAAGAGCCTTTTTAACAAATGATGTGACAACTGGATTTCCACACGCAAAAAGAATGAAGTTGGACTGAACCTTGCATCATATACAGAAAATTAACTCAAAATGATCAACAACTTAAATATAAGAGTTAAAGCCATAGAACTCTTAGAAGAAAACGCGTGAATCTTTGGCCTTGGATTTAGCAATGGATTCTTAGATATGACAACAAAAGCATGCACAGCAACCACAATAGAGTAGATACTTTGCCGATGGGAATGTGAAATGGTGCAGCCACTGTGGAAAACAGTTTGGTGGTTCCTCAAAAAGCTAAACATAAAATTACTAAATGACTCAGCAATTCCACAACCATATACACACTGAGGAACTGAAAACAGACTCAAACAGATACTTGTATGCCGTTGTTCATTTGCAGTATTATTCACAGCAGCGAAAAGGTAGAAGCAACCCAAGTGTCCATCAGGATGAATGAAAAATAAAATGTGGTTTATTACACACACACACACGCGTGCGCACACACACACAGAATATTCAGTCACAGAAAGGGATAAAGTTCTGACACATGTTGCAACGTGGATGAACCTTGACATCATTCTGCTGAGAGAAATAAGCCAGAAACAAAAGGTCAACTATTGTATGATTCCACTCACATGAAATATTTCTAGAATAAGCAAATTCATAGAGACAGAAAGTAGATTAGACGTTATTATGGCCTGTGGAGAGGGGGAAATTGGAAGTTACTGCTTAGTGGTTACAGAGTCTCTGATGTGATTAATAAAAAGTTTTGGAAATAGTGGTGATGGTTGCACAATATCGTGAACAGAACCAATGTCACCAAATTGCACACTTAAAAATTGTTAAAATGGAAATTTTTATGTTTTACGTATGTTAGTACAATAAAAAATTTTTAAGATGGTAAAAGGAACTCATGAATTCAGTTGGAATCTGAGAAGTTTGTAATATACATTGGGCTTTTCTGTAAAAGCATTAACTAACCTGGTTGGGATGTGAGAATGAATAATGTGATAATTGTTCCCAGCTCTTCAAAAGGAGGCGTGTTTAACTTCCAGGTGTATTTTTGGAGCTGAATTATTGGGGGAGGGTTGTGGGAAGAGGGAGAGGCAGTACGTAAGAGGAGCTAAAACAACTCTAAACATCACAGAACTATAAAAAGATGAAGAAAATTGTGTTTATCAGAGCTCTTCTCAGGGATAATATTGTTATTTGGGGGAGGGGGGAGAAGTCCTTGGAGTCGCCACTAGGGTAGGGCTGGACAGGTGAGATGCCCAAGCGACTCACTGAACTGTCCCTCTTTTGTTCCCCTGTGGAGTCCCTCGTGCTGTGGGAAGGAACGTGTTCCTGTTGGATACATTGCTAGAACACTGGGCAGTGCGGAGGAAAGGCAGAGAGCCTCCTCTTCATAAATACTGTCAAAATATTTGAAGAATATTATCTTGGAGGAACACTGTATTGTTAGCCTGCCCTGAGTGTGAACATACCTCACTGTGGCCCAAGGCAGTATGTTTCTGGAAATATAAAAACTCTGTTATCGTTATGTAAGTAATCAGACTACATTCTGAGGAATTGAAGAGAGCTAGGAACTTTTCTAGAATGACGGAGTTTATAATTCATCCCATCTTTGGTTCACTCACTTATGGAGACTCTGTGTTATATTAGGTATTGTTTCAAATTCTGAGGAAACAAAGTAGAATCAGACAATGGCTTTTCCCCCAAGAGCTCATGGACCAGTGGAGAAGAAGAATGAATCAGGACCATACAGTGCGATAACGGGGACGGAAACCTATAGTTTCCCCAGATTATATCTTCTGTGATGGTGGCCAGTTGTGAGAGAGCAACTACCATGTGATTATTTGGGCCTCTGTTCAGTATAAAGCTGCAAATTTGTGTATAATAATCATTCATCTTTCTCTTCCACTCTCTAGAAGACCAACTGAAAAATACTGTATTTTAATAATAATGCAAGTTGAGTTTTTGGGCACCTATAGTGATCTGACAGGTTTTACTAAACAATGCAAAGTGCTATAGGAGCATGAAGTTGAGGCAGGTAACTTGGCACATAAATGTTGACGTTGGAATAAAAATTTTAAAGAAAGGGTAAAATGTGTATGTGTGTGGGGGGGTGATGAAGGGATGTGCATTCCAGATAGAATGTACTTAGGAGGAGTTTAAAAATAAAAAGGATAGGGGAGCCTGGGTGGCTCAGTTGGTTAAGTGTCTGCCTTCGGCTCAGGTCACGATCCTGGGGTCCTGGGGTGGAGTCCCTCATCGGGCTCCCCGCTGAGCGGGGAGTCTGCTTCTCCCTCTCTGCACCCCACCACTCACGCATGCTTTCTCTCTCTCTCAAATAAATAAAGTCTTAAAAAAATAAAAAGGATAAAACTTGGTGACTGACCAAATGTCAAGTAAGGAAAGGGAAAAGTGAAGGATGACCCCAGCTCTGGCTTAGGTAGTTGAATCAATGTGATTACAGTCTATTCATCAAAAATGGCAAGAACAGCAGGGGGAGACTTTGAAACAAGGCAGTTTTTACCATAATATAGGGAGAATATTTATTAATTTTCTAAATTGCCTGATGGATAGTACTGAGTTTCAGACGTGAGTCAAAAATTTCCTTACCTTAACAAACTTGACATCTTCATGAATGACATTTTCCCCTTTGTCCCTTTTTCTTTCCCCTTCAGCTATTTCTTCCATTTCCAGAATTATCTGAGAGAGAGAAAGAGCACATACAAGAGAGTGAGAGAGTGTACTTTTGTCAAGATGGGAAAAACAGAATTCTAATAGAAACCATCAACTTGAATTTGAAATTGCATTCCAGAAATGATTAGAGGATAATGTCCATTTTTTTTTTAATTTAAATATTACCATCATTGAGTTGAAGTGCCAGTAACAAGCTGGGGTAAAAAAAATTGTCCATCCAGATTCAGAAAAATGAGGAAACATTTCCTGAGTCACGTCTCTTTTCATTGCGAGTAGTAGCCAGTGGTGCCTAGGACATTGAGGTCATTCAAAAATATTTGCTGAGTTAATGTTATTTTTTTTACGCTTGAATTTATTTTATGAAAAAGAAGAGTCAAGGTGAAAAGTCAGGAGGAAAACTTGGTGCCTAACAAGGTTAAGAATGTAAAGATTGAAGTAAAAAAATAGTAATAGCCAATATTTATATAGTACTTAACACTTTTCAAGTCACTTTTATCTGTGTGTCACTTAATTCATTCTCCACAGTGACCTTCTGATGTAGGTATTATAATCTGCACTTTATTGATGAGGAGACAGATTTAGGGTTAAATGGTGTACCTGAAGCCACAGAGTTATACTGTGTAGAGGTCTTACAATTCAAGTCCACTGCCCTGGGTGGTAAACTACAGCCATCTCAGCCTTGAAAGAAACTCTCCTGTCTTTGTGTTTTATGTTTTATTATTAACTTTCTTTCATTTATGGTGACTCTTTGGCCTCATTTTAGAATCTCATTTAATATGACAGGATCTGTAATCTGCCGGCTTACAACCTATGGATAATATGGGAAATAGATTTTCCCCTACTTAATTGTCAGTAAAATACAATAGATCCTGTTAAACTGAGGCCAGAGAAAGAGATACTGGAACCTGAGGATCAGATATGCCTACCACAGGATGATGCGGGACCTGTTGGGGAAGCTCAGTTGTAAGTGATGTGGGTATAGTGAGACTAAGTGGACCCACATAGTATCTGGAAAGTATGAAGTGATAGGAAATGGTGGCCCAAGTGTGTAGTTACTTTAAGAATTGTGATGGGTGGGTACTAGCATTCAGGTCAAATATCAGATGTATGCTGAGACCAGTTTTCAGAGACTTCTGGTCAAATGGGAGAAGAGTTTCAGGTGCAGGACTGCCTGGCAAATCATTAGACATCCTGCCCAATCTGGATATGTGAATACATCCTCATTTCCAATGTGAATGGACCATTCCTCTGATATTTCTTTACTTGTACGTTCACTAGATCATGACATTCCTGAAGACAGTTTCTGTACTTTTTTTCATCTTGATGTTTGTACTCACATCACCTAGTTCCATCCTTGGCACATGCATGTCTTTAGCCACTTGCCAGAATGTTATATCTGTTTACTTATTTTGTGGAGGTGTTCCATTAGTTCTTCCAATTGTCCCGGCTATATTAATAAATTTCACTATACTATTCTATCATTTGTTTTTCAAGATAGGTTGTTGGTTAATATTTATTCGACTTATATATATATACACCATACTATCTTGATTCCTTTTTTTTTTTTTTAAGATTTTATTTATTTGACAGAGAGAGACACAAGTGAGAGAGGGAACACAAGCAGGGGGAGTGGGAGAGAGAGAAGCAGGCTTCCTGTGGAGCAGGGAGCCCGATGCAAGGGCTCGATCCCAGGACTCTGGGATCATGACCTGAGCCAAAGGCAGACGCTCAACAACCGAACCACCCAGGCACCCCGCTATCTTGATTCCTTATCAGCTTATATTAGCAGTGGGGAGCCCCTTGGAATTATTCACAGCTGAGGAGACAAATCAGTATATTTAAATATATGTCCAATTCTGGAATTGGACAGAGTCAGATTCTCATTGTGTCACTTTTGGTGGTTGACTTCAGGCAACTAATAACCTCAAATTTTCATCATCTGTGAAAACAAAGACAAAAATAGGATTAAATAAGATCAGAAATTTAAAAGTGCCAAGCATAAAATAACACACTCAGGAAATTTCTGTTTACATTTTTTCATATCTCTGGGTCTGTGTACATGAACTTAATTTATATAATGCTGTATTTTTTTTACGACATGCTTTTGAATTGTCATTTGTGTCCTTTGCACAGCCCTGTGAGATAACAAGGGAAAGTAATTTTACTAACAGCTTCAGATAAATAAACGGAGACTAAGTTATTGCCTAGGATCGTGCAGCTAAAGTTGCAGAATCAGGACTTGAACTCAATCCATCCCTTTAATCCATGCCCAGTGCCCTTTGCACCAGGTTCATCTATTTTTAACCTGCTGTCTCTCATATATTCACTATGAGTCTGATTATTTCAGTGAACACCGTAATAAATACGTCAGTTGGACCCACCCACTTCCACGCTGGTGCTGTTAGATAAAGTCTGAATGCCTAATTCTGATTACTTTTATTGCGAGGGCACTACTTATCAGGCACTTTGTTTTTGACTCGTGAATTTCCTGAAAGGTCTTTTTGTGTTTTCTGATGGATAATAGATTGTCTAAGTTATAAAATTATAGATAATGGCTCCTTTTATCTCACCCACTTAAATAAGTCTCAAATTTGCTTTGCTCTAGAGGTGATCTTTTTCACAGTGGGATGGTTAAGTGTTAGTTACTCCATTTCTTCTAATTGATAGACGAGTAATCGTATGAACTGCAACTGTCTGGTGAGGTTTCCACTATGTTATTAAGAACCCATTAAAGTGATGAGACCTCTGGCTATTGGGCCCTTCATTTTGTTCTGCCAAATAAGTCAGAACTAATACCACCAATGACTGGATTGCTTTAATCTTACTATACTTACCTACATGGATAGTTTTTAAAATATGCTGTTCTTCCACTTTTAACTAGTTGTTGTATGATTAATTATTACATTTTGGAAAAGTAGAATTTTAGTGGGTTTCTTTTGGCCCAGTCCCTCAATTGTTTGACTTTTACCTACAGAAACCAATTGATAGATGTGTGTACGGTGTTTTCCAGGGTATTCCTTCAGTATTCCATAAGTCTGTGTAGCCTGGCACTCGCTAATGAGCTTAAAATTAACATTCACCATGTCTCAATTTCTTTTTCTCAAGAAGAGGGATACTTGCTTGCCAGGTTCTTCTGGGTATCCCCAGGGCCTAACGACACAATGACTGCGTAAAATACAAGCCAGGCAGGGAATGTTCATCGAACCTGACTTTCTCCTGTGCTTTCATTGTACATGCATACAAAATTCCACTGATAGGTCAAGGCCAGAGTTTTTTCATCATATTAGAATAACTAGTTTTCAGGTCTCTGGGCAGCCTTTTGATGAAGAGATAACACAGAGGTCACAAAAATATACTTTTATATTCCAAATGCTGACATTAAATGAACTAATCATGAAGCCATTCAAGGTGGTACTTCTGTTGTATAAAGCGAGGCATGTTGACAATACTAAAAATATATTTGAAAATGGTACATGAAAAATGATTTATATAAGGGAAAAAATTAACATTTTTGCCTTATAAGAATATTTCCCCCTCCCCCCGCGATTCTGCCCTGTTTTTCATAAAAAGCCCTCAAAGTGTCACCTTGATTTTGACTATTTTTGCTGAGAAATGAACTTTTTCAGCTGTGTTAGATTACCAGAAATAAGACTATCAAACAGTAACGGGAGCCCTTCAGTAGTGGAAGTATAATTATCATATTAGCATCATAAATCATTGCTTCCAAGTACTACAGTAGGTCATGAGAGCGACAGCTGCAGCATTGTTCTACCGAGATGATGTTTCAGTAAAGCCATTTCTGTTTTTATTCACTCAAATTTACAGTTTCTCTTTTGTGTTGACATTAAGCAGTGAATCTATTAGTTTCCGTTACCAGCAGAATAACTAAAACTATAAATTGTTCTATTATTTTCTCTCACAAGTCCTCTCAAGCTGCATAGATGCCTTTAATTTGATAAAACATCTGGGTTATACATTTTGTTTCTTCTCTTTCTTTCGGCAAATATGTACTTTCTTAAGCCTTTCCTTAAAAAACAAAACAAAACAAAACTCGATAGCAGCTCTGTCCTGTCTTTTGACCTCAGATTCCTAATAGTTAAATTGGGCATCTAATTGTAAGGTAATCCAGATAAGATGCAAAAGTCAGATCGCTCCATCATATTTACAGGACTCATTTTTAAAAATATCTGCAGTATTACGTTTCAGTGACTTGCTGGTTCTGCCAAAAAAAACCAATGTATCATAAATACCACATAAATACATAATTTTTAATATCTAAATATTATAAAAAGGTTATGTCTTCCTAATGTAAACCAAGCTGCAGAACACCAATTTAAAACACAATGTCATAGCCACCAGCGTAAACACATTTTAGCAAGTTCCAGAAGCGGCCTTCAAGAATGTAATTATCTTGGACAACCGTTGTTCTGATGTTGGAATAAACCAGTTTATTATGTTACAATTCCCTAAGTGTAACAAGCTGCACAGTAATTGCCACAGTCCTCTAGGGTTCTCAGAGGCAAGCCCTGTAATTTTGGCTTTGGTTGCAGTTCTGTAGGCTTTGGCCCACCTCATCTGTTTCTTGTTTCTGCTTTGTTTCCCATTTAGGGGTCTTTGTGATGAACTCAGTTGTTCGAGAGTGAGAATCACTTGTTTGTGTTGTCATTGCTGCTGGCATTTCCTTTCAGTTCATAGGTGTAACCAGTGATCTGAATTTAGTGGACAGGATTCTGGGTAAATCTGAAACCTAATCTAGATGTTGGGATGTTTCTTAGTGATGTGCCAAATCTAAGTAGTTGGTATAGTTGAATTGTTGGCTGACATTTTGGTTTTGTTGAACAGCCACTTAGAGATCTTTTAATCAGTCTCCCCAATAAGCTTTCTTTTGGGCCACTGAAGTGAATTTTTTCTGGATTGATGGGGACTCAGCCTTTTCCTTCACAAAAGCCTCTAAGATTTTTTAAAAATTAGTATGCATTTTAAAAAGGCACGACAAAGCCAAGATAACATAACACTTTATAAAATTAAAAGTAATTTCTTAACACAATTTAACGCTTATTCCATACTCAATCTTCCTATTTTTGATAAATACGTCCTTTATAGCTGGTTGGTCCAAGTTAGGATGCAGATGAGTACCATATACTGCTAATGGTTGTTGTGATACTGTGATTTTATAGTAAGAAATAAATGTTTGGCCTTCCTCAGTTCCTGGCAGGAGCTCCTACAACTCTGGTAACTTCCTAAGTGAGGAGATAGATAAAGGTGCCTTTTGTTATGCTGATGAGGCAACTTTTGGAAAGCCCCCTAGGTAACCCCAGGGTGGGGACTGGTTGTAAGGGGAACCCATCAGGAGATTAGAGGGTTGAACCTTTCAGTCCTACCCTCCGACTTCCAAGGCGGTGGGAGAAGGAAGATTGAATCAATTGCCAATGGCCAGTGATCAATCAATCATGGCTGAGTAATGAAGCGTAAGTAAAAACCCAGAGGACAGGGTTGGAGAGCTTCAGCTACTGTGAACGCATGCCAGTGCGGGGAGAGTGGTGCCTTCGTGAAGAGAGGGCATCAAAGTCCTGTGCCTCTTCTTGCATACCTTGCCTTTGTTCCTCTTCTTCTGGCTATTCATCTGCATCTTTTATAATACCCTTTATAATAAACTGGTAAATATAAGTAAATGTTTCTCTGAGTTCTGTGAGCCACTCTAGCAAATTAATCAAACCCAAGGAGAAGGTGGTGATTTTATAGCCAGTCAGTCAGAAGCATGGGTGACAACCTGGGCTTGCTGGGGGCTGTCTTGTGGGACCGAGCCCTTAACCTGTGGTCCGATGCTATCTTCAGGTAGATAGTATCAGAATTCAGGTGATTGTTTGGTGGTATGGGAAAAAAAACACACCTGGAGATATGTTCCTTAGGCTTTTTAAATCTCTATCTGCTTTTTTCATGTCATTGATTTATTAAAGAAGCTAGATCTGTTGATAAATTAGAACATTTATTTTAAATTTATTTAAATGTTTATTTAAACATATTTAAATATGTAAGCATATTTAAGTTTATTTAATTAAGAACATTTTCCCTACACAGCCCAAATTACATTGTTACACTTATCAATATTAATAACTCCTTAATATAATCCAACACTTAATCAATATTCAAATTTTCCCAATTTGTTTTTAAGTCTTCTACATCTGGTTTTTTTAAGCTAGGATCCAGTCTAGAAGCACACACTGCAAATGGTTGTTTTGCTTTGTTTTCTCTGTATCTTTTGATCTGAAACAGTTCCTTTTTTTTTTTTTTTTTTTTAAGATTTTATTTATTTATTTGACACAGAGAGAGACAGCGAGAGAGGGAACACAAGCAGGGGGAGTGGGAGAGGGAGAAGCAGTCTTCCCGCCAAGCAGGGAGCCCGATGCGGGGCTCGATCTCAGGACCCCGAGATCACGACCTGAGCCGAAGGCAGTCACTTAATCAACTGAGCCACCCAGGTGCCCCTGGAACAATTCCTTTTATTCATATCAGGAACTTGTGGACACGGTGAGACTGGTGTCTTGCAGAACAACCCAACTTCTGGATTTGGTTCCTTTTTCCCTCCCACACTGTGCTGTCTAGCACAGTGACCACTAGTCACATGTGGTTATTAAGCTGTTGAAATGTGACTATTCCAAATTGAGATGTGTTTTGAGTATAACGTACACATTGGCTTTCTAAGACTTAGTATAAAAAAATGTAAACTATTTCACTAATTTTTTACATTGAATACATGTTCAAATGATAATCTGGGTGTATCAAGTTAAATAAATCATATTACTAAAATTAACTTTACCTGTTTCATTTTTGAAATGTACCTACTAGAAAATTTTATTTGGCTCCCAGTATATTTCTAGCAGATAGTGCTATTCAACAGATCTTAAAACAGAAAATTACTACCCCAAAATGACTCCACATCAGTTCTCTGAGATGTAGTTGAAGAGAGAACATTAATAGGCTAAAATGTTCCTTAGCTGGAGTTTTACAACATTTAATTGCAGTGTCCTTCCACGTAGAAGCTAAATGATTTTCCATAGTTGATCTAGCCTTGAGCATTTCAAGACCGAATATCCTATAAGCATAGCATTGTCCAATAGATGGGATAGCTACTAAAGATTTTGAGTGTCTCTGATAGCTGGAGTGTTAAATAACGTAAACCTGGAGGTGTGCCACGGATGCTAAATACAGTTGTAAACCAGTGCTGGTGATTTAAAAGCAAAAAAGTTTATGAGCCAATGAAAGTCATGCTTTATTTATTTGTTTATTTCTAGGGTTGGACAACCTCGAACAGACAGCCGTCTCCAATTTTGGAGTACTGGAAAGTCAGCCTGATTTCCGAACCCCAGAGTTTGTAAGTACTACTACTCCATCTTCAATTCTCACAAAAGGGAGAAGGTTTTTTATGGAATCTTGCCCTCAGTGCCCCTAGATGTGGCATGGGTCTCAGTGGCAGGGCTGTGTATTTATCTATTTATTTATTTATTTAATTTTTATTTTATTTTTTTTAAAGATTTTATTTATTTATTTGACATAGAGAGAGTGAGAGAGAGAGAGAGAGCATAAGCAGGGGGAGTGGCAGGCAGGCAGAGGGAGAGGCAGGCTCTGTGCTGAGCAAGGAGCCTGACGTGGGACTCGATCCCAGGACCCCGGGATCATGACCTGAGCCGAAGGCAGACGCTTAACGACTGAGCCACCCAGGCGCCCAGGGCTGTGTATTTAAAGCTCGGGTTCTCTGGGGAACAGGTTACTAAACTACGGTGTCTTGGCGTCGTGTTTTTGAGGCTTATTCTTCATACTGCTTTGTACCAGCAAATGGGAACTCTTTCTGCAGTAAAGTAGCTTCATTACTTTGAAAACTCCTCCTTCATTCATGGGTAGCCTTGCTATCAGTTTCTGCTGTTAGTGACTCTGGAAACCAGTCTTCACTGAGCACATACAGATACATTTCACTCTGGAGCCTTTAGGCATATGACCTATATCGATGTATCTCGTAGGGCTAGGACTATTTTGTTGGTTGTTCCTACCAAGAGGGGAACTAAATGCTCTCACTAAATTAGACTCATTAAAGATTAGCCATGGTTCTCACCCTCAAGGAATTAAAAATCTTATTAGATGCTACTGTGATTTTATTAATGCCTTGTTTAAAGAAAATTAAGCACATAGGATGCCGTGTGCAGAATGTCCTTATTAAATAGATTTTATATTAGGCTCATTTGAAGAGGGGGATGGGAAGAAGTGTTTCTCTAACTCATGTACCATGTTACTGCACCAGATGTGAAGGAAAAGCACGCCAGGATCCACCTTGATTTACTTATTTTTGCCTCTTGCTGCAAATGGCTTGTCTACCACTTTAGCAAGGCAAACGTCTTTTTTGGGCTTATCTTCAAAATGTGATATACAGTTGCCACACCAGTAATTGGCAGAGCACAATTGTATTATTGATAGAGACAAAACAAAAGACAAAACCAAAACTCATTATGTGCTTTTCCTCTTCTCACTCATTCTTTACGGACTACTTACTCAATTCAGCCAAGAGTAAGGGAACTAGGCAGTGCTCTGGACCGAAAGGGATCGCACATGAAACTACATCCACAGTGCCATTTTATTTCACAGTGTGGGACCCCTGTGGCATACTAGCAGATTGCCTACTGTGAAAATCACTTGGATATAATAGAAAGACCTCGTATTCGGTGACTTCCCTGTTACAGTCAATGAGATTTTTCAGTGAAGGAAAATTGTGAATGCCCACCAGTGTATCCTGTATCTTACCTAAAGTAGCAGAGCAGTTGTGTGGTTTTTTCTAACTTCTACTGTTAGAGCCCCAAAGCAGAATTGACACAGATATTTCCCATTTGAATATGAAATTGATACAGACTCACGGAGCTGGCCCTTTTTTGTTGTATTTTCTAACTGCTGCTCGTCGATACTCTCTAAGCACTATTTCTAACCCAAAAAGAGCCGTGTGCAATAAAGCGCTAATGTGCTTGGCAAACACCTATATAGTTCGCACTGATTCCCTGTGTGAAAATACAAGTATTTTTCTCAAGAACAGATTTCAGTGTATTAGGTTTGAGATTGGCATGCCCCAGCGAGGTCTTTGTAGCAGATAGTCTACACTGGTAATTACACTGGTAATGTTATTCTACCTTCAGTGTTAACTTCTTGACTGCCTCATTTTCCTTTTCGAGGGGTGAAGACTGGCGAGTCTAAGTTAGAATGACGAGGAGTAGAACTTGAGGATCACAGAATGCACTTCTGTTTTGAGAGATTTCTCTTAGCAATGGGTCTGAGAACACCTAAGCTGAAAGGAGATTTTTAGGCTAAATCTCCATATTTTTCTTTTTCACTGTCATGCCTCAAGAATATCTAGAGAATTTCTTGAGACCACATGAGTGGAGTTGAAGTTGTGACGCATGGTTTCCTTATATGTGTGGTTGATACAAGATTTCTGTGTCTGGCTGTTCTCTTTCTCTAATTGTGTGTTCATACCATGTTTAGGAAGAAGTCTGTGACGTTCTTGTGCTTTTTAGATGTTCGCACCTCCGATGTTGTTGCACATCCCGTCGGCAGGAACCGCGTCCGTAGCTGCTTGTGTTTTTTCCCCACGTCACTGTGGCCCCCTGCAGTTCCCTTGTACGCAGATATTTCCCAAACTGCTGCCTCCCTGGTAAACAAACAGGAGGCGTATAAGGTGCCTTGAGAACAGAGTCCTCGAGGGAATCAGGCACGACATGTAAGGGAAGCCTTTTTTTGTAGGCAGACAGTGACAGCATCCGTGAAAACGGGTGGCTCCGCTGTGTAGGCAGGTGGATTGGGCAGATGCCAGGACAACACCAGGTATGTGCATCCAACCCAAAAATTTAAATCCGAAACAGGGCCACCAGTACGAACCTAGGAGCAGAGGGAGCCTGGCACAAAGCAAAAGCAAAAACAGAAAGAAGATGGAGAAGAATAAAAGGAGCCGAAATATCAGCGCTCTGTTTTTCTCCATCTGGCATTTGGAAGGTGCAGCTGCCGTTTGCTGAGGTGAACTGAAATAAAGCAAGGCGCAGACCGGGTTTACTCAGGCCTTATTCTCAAATAGTTCAGGTTTTAGAAGGATCAAGAGCCTCGTGTTTTCATACAACGGAGTGTATTTATATAGTTTGGCAAACAGGGAGAACAAAATGCTTATCGTTATTAGTTTGTTTCCTTCAGGATTTCTGTTTTTCTGTCGTTTGAAACAAGGCCCAAGCGAGCAGTGCCAGTTGAGTAGCCTTGGTTACCAG
Source organism: Leptonychotes weddellii (assembly GCF_054177405.1). Classification (NCBI taxonomy): domain Eukaryota; kingdom Metazoa; phylum Chordata; class Mammalia; order Carnivora; family Phocidae; genus Leptonychotes; species Leptonychotes weddellii. Next base: position 98,563,154 of record NC_138373.1, read on the forward strand.
CATGATAAACACATTAAAGTTTTCCTTCACAGCTCAGGTGTCTGTGATGTGACTAGTCAGGCAAAGCCGGGGCTGCTGTAGAGTCTGCGTACGCCACGGATACATAAATGCTGTTGCAAAGCCTGGGTGCGGCTTGTTCTTGGCGGGGTGGGGGGGCACGCTGTGCTGCTCAGCTATCTGAAACGTTAAGGGGGGGGCGAACCGAGACGGACATAAGGTGCCTGTGTTCTTGCTTGCAAGGAGCCGGGGACGTGTTGGACACAGCCCCACTTGGAGGTGGGGTGGATGTGTGGTTGGGGCTCACGGTGAAAGGGGCCTGGCGGAATGCTGGCTTTACAGAGAGTAACTGGGTCATCTCGTTGTGGTAGGAAACCAGCTCGATCCTGGTTCGGTTTTTTGTTTGAGCACAGTGAAAATCTGTTTGTGATATGCTTTATTAACTTAATATTTCATCCTGAATACTGTCCCACACTGTTGTTTTTCCAGGTGTATGGAAATATGATTGACATGCAGCACTCTGTAGGCTTAAGGTGTACAACCCCATGCTATTTTTTTCCTCTGACATTATTGTTATCGTCTCTCACTTCTGTTCCCTTGTGTTGATGAACTATAATTAATCACACTGTAATTTTTCACAGCAATTAGTTCAAGGGGGATCTAGTCAAGGAAACGGTGACATGCCAGATGCTCTGGAACCCTGTGATTGCTGGCTGTCACGTAGGGACACGGGCTCTGAAAATAGGCTAGGTTCATGAGGACAAGTACCAGACTCTGGAGAAGTGATTTGGCCAAAGGGAGGCTGGGGACTGAGTATCTGAGACCCAGATAACCTTTTTAGAGTTCAGACTTTGAAGCAGAGGCTGCAGAATGAGGCACTCTGGCTAGAACCTAGGATGGGGAGCTATCAACATGGTAATGGAGCAGATAAAGGTTTTTCTGCAGTGTGGTAGCATGCAGGTGCTGGGCAGCCTAGGCTTCCCCTGGGGCTCTCACTCTCAGGTCTGTTTAAGAGCAAAGGTGATCTGAGGGGTTAGTCCAGGGGCTCATCAGTCATGGTGGGCCCAGAGGACCCCAGGTTCATTCCAAGCCCCAAGGAGTGGGGAAGAAGTAGAGGAAAGGTTGAGTAATGGTCAGGGCTCTTTCTAGAAACCCTGACCCTTTTGGTACTGACCCAGGAACTTGGGTGCACCAGGGGTGAGGAATGGGGTGTGGGGAGGAACTCCAGTGGAATGAATCTGCTTGTAGCTAGCTGGATGGAAGCCAGGCTGTGGTCAACACAAAAACACATGGAAGGAAAGGAAAGGAATTACATTTTATGATCCAAGTCTTGCTAATTATATCCCCCTTTCCATCCTTTCTAGAACTTGAGGTTTATGTCTAACTCTCCTGGCTTTTAGAGGCAGGAAGATCCTAACCACCTCTTGTTTTCATGCCGATTGATGCTGTTTTCCTTGGTTTCGCTTCTGCCAAATTTGCAGTAAATAATAAGAGTTTAGGCTCGCAAAAGAGTATTAGGATTATAATAGGATAAGCCAGGGAAGATGATGAGAAACTACAGGATTTAGAAAGACTAAGCTGAGGTATAGACTCAGGAAGATGAGGATCAAAGTGGAGCAAAAATGTGTCCCCTTTGTTCCACACTCGTGCTTATGCAGAAAGAAGGAGGTCTGAATAGTCATTATCCTGTTTGGGATTTTGTTGTAACTGGCTCCCTTTCTGAGGGGAGATACTACTTTACAGAAAATACCGTTGATTTTCTGAAATTCAGGTTTGATTGTATTTAACTAGATGATGATATATTGTGATCCCCAAGAGTTAAAATAAACTATTTGAGGCACTATAGTGAACAGTAGAAAAAATATCCCTGTACTTGTGGACATTTTGGTAGGGGAGACATAAAAGACAAAATAAATAAGATACATAATATGGCACGACGTGGTAAATCCTTTAGAGAAGAGTGAAGGAAGGATTATACGTATGTGTTGGGGGTGTGGGGGATGGCTATGGTTTTAAATAGAGTGGTTCAGGGAATATCTCAGGAATAGGGTGTGCAGAAGGTGACAAGTGAAAAGACCTGAAAGCCGGGGTACTACAGCAAACTATTTAGAAATCTAGATGAAGGGCATTCCAGGCAGAAGGAATAACAGACAAAGGTCTTTAGGTAGAAGTTTGAGATACGTTTGAGGAAATGGAAGGAGGCCAATGTGACGAGCAGAATGAAATGTGGTGAATATAGTAGATAGTGGGGGCTTCATAGGCCATTGTAAACACTTTGGTTTTACTCTGAATGAATTGGGAAAGCAATTAAGGGTAAGCCTTTGGAGGATAAACTGGGGGGTTTTGAGCAGAGAAATGACTTGACTGCCCTGCCCTGTGTTTTAACAGGATCACTTTGGCTGTGCTGAGAATAGATTACAGAGGACTATAAGCAGAAGCAGGGAGACCTCTTGGACTTTTCAGGAACCCAAGTGAGAGGTGGTGGTGGCTTGGTCCTGAGTGTTAATTATGGTGTTAGCAAGACATACTCAAATTCTCAGTATGTTTTGAAGGCAGAACCAATAGGATTTGTTGACTGATCAGACATGAGATGTGCGAGAAAGAGCAGTTAAAGATGACTGCAAGGTTTTTGACCTGGGGGGCTGTGGAAGGAGCAGTTTGAGGGGAGGATATGCAGAGGAAAATAAAAATTCTGTTTTCAGCATGTGAAATTTGAGACATCCAAGTGGAGATGTCAGTATGCAGTAAAATATATGGGTCTGGAGTTAAAGAGAGGGGTCCAGCTAGAGATGTGGGGGTTGTCAGCACACAGGTGGTATTTGAATCTGTGGCACTGACTGAGACCAGCAAGGGGCAAGATAAAGAGACCCTGGACTGAGCCCTGGGGACTCCAGTGTTCACAAGTCAGGGGCCTGAGGTGAAGGAGGAGTGCGGTTGGAGGAAAATGAGGAGAGTCCTGGGAGCCACATGAAGAAGGTATAAAGTCGGAGGGAACTACCAAATCTGCTGAGGAGGATGGGAAATTGAATTTAGCAGTGTGGAAGAGACCTTGACGAGAGAAATCTCAGCTGAACCTTGGGATACAAAACCAGAGAGGATTGAATACAGTATGGGAGAAGAGGAATCAGATACACAGCTTTTATTTATTTATTTATCTCTTTTTTTTTTAAATTAACATATAATGTATTATTTGTTTCAGGGGTACAGATCTGTGATTCATCAGTCTTACACAATTCACAGCGCTCACCATAGCACATAACCTCCCCAATGTCCATCACCCAGCCACCCTATCCCTCCCACTCCCCTCCACTCCAGCAACCCTCAGTTTGTTTCCTGAGATTACGAGTCTCTTATGGTTTGTCTCCCTCTCTCGTTTCATCTTGTTTCATTCTTCCCTCCCTTCCCCTATGATCCTCTGTCTTGTTTCTCAAATTCCTCATATCAGTGAGATCATATGATACTTGTCTTTCTCTGATTGACTTATTTCGCTTAGCCTAATACCCTCTAGTTCAATCCACGTCTTGCAAATGGCAAGATTTCATTCTTTTTGGTGGCTAAGTAATATTCCA
>NC_138373.1:98566819-98613164 GCF_054177405.1 Leptonychotes weddellii
CTTTCGGATCACTACATTTGTATCTTTGGATAAATACCTGGTAGTGCAATTGCTGGGTCATAGGGTAGCTCTATTTTCAACTTTTTCCAGAGTGGCTGCACCAGCTTGCATTCCCACCAACAGTGTAGGAGGGTTCCCCTTTCTCCACATCCTCGTCAACATCTGTCACTTCCTGACTTGTTAATTTCAGCCACTCTGACTGGTGTGAGGTGGTATCTCATTGTGGTTTTGATTGGTCTTTCCCTGATGCCAAGTGATGTTGAGCACTTTTTCATGTGTCTGTTGGCCAGCTGGATGTCTTCTTTGGAAAAATGTCTGTTCATGTCTTCTGCCCATTTCTTGATTGGATCATTTGTTCTTTGGGTGTTGAGTTTGATAAGTTCTTTATAGATTTTGGATACTAGCCCTTTATCTGATATGTCATTTGCAAGCATCTTCTCCCATTCTGTCGGTTGTCTTTTGGTTTTGTTGACAGATACACAACATTTAGATAACACTTCCAATTTTTTTTTTTCTGAACATGAATGCAGAACAAGGGGTTATTATGTGTTAGGATGAAGGGAGGTTTTTTTTTTTTATTTAGTTAGTGTGAAGATGGCAGGAGTTGCTCCCACCCGCGGCCGGGTTAGGCTGTAGCACAGGTGGTGGGCAGAGCTGGTCCCTTCCTCTTGCAGCTGTGTACCGCCTTCAGTCCTGGGCCCTGCGCCACCCTTCTGCTTTGCAGCCTGGCCTGGATTATCCTTGTCTCCTGCAGTAAGAGCTGTGGCAACGTGCTAGTGTTGGCTGGCGTCATCCAGTGCGCAGAGAGGGACGAGTTCTCCTACCGGGAGATGACAGCCAACCTGCCCCTCTGTAGCCACCCCAACCCATGCAAGATGCTGGTCATCGGGGCTGGGGACGAGGGTGTCCTGCAGGAGGTGGTGAAGCGTTCCTCTGTGGAGTCTGCCTGTGGTCCAGTGTGAGATTGACAAGGATGTCGTTCAGGTCTCTGAGAAGTTCCTGCCAGGCATGGCTGTGGGCGGCTGCAGCCCCAAACTGACCCTACATGTGGGTGATGGTTTTGAGTTCACGAAACAGAACCAGGACGCCTTCGATGTTATCATCACTGACTCCTCAGACCCCGTGGACTCTGCCAAGACTCTCTTCAAGGAATCCTATTACCAGCTCGTGAAGGTGGCCCTCAAGAATGAGGAGTGTCGTCTGCCAGGGCGAGTGTCAGTGGCTGCACCTGGACCTCATCAAGAGATGAGGCAGTTTTGCAAGTCGCTCTTCCCTCTGGCGACTTCCGCTTACTGCACCATCCCCACCTACCCCAGTGACCTGATGGGCTTCATGCTATGCAGCAAAAATCCGAGCACCAACTTCCAGAAGCTCGTGCAGCAGCTGACATGGAAGCAGGTGGAAAAGATGCAGCTGAACTGCTACAACTCTGATGTGCACCAGCAGGCCCCGTCCTGTCTGAGTGTGCTGCCCAGGCCCTGAGGGATGTGAGCTGAGCCCGCTGCTGCTGCCTATGCTGCCCAGGACCTCAGGCCAGGGAGCCTCGGGGACGCCTGGGCATGACAAGCGCAGGACAAGACCCCCTGCCCCACCGGCGTGTCCACCAAGCAAGTGTTACAGGCCCCGGGATGCTGCCTGGCGTGCCCTGCTGGGCAGACCGTCTGTCTCTCTCTCAATATGGTGGTCAGCCCCCAAGCCTATACCAGCTAGGTACAGAAAAAAAAAAAAGATGGCAGGAATTTCTGTTTGTAAGGTTATGGAAATTAATCCAATAGGGAGAGAAAATCTGATGATGCGGGAGTGAGAAGGAAGGATTTCTGGAATAACATCCTTGAGAAGGCAAGAAAGGGATGGAATCTGGTCCATATGTGGAGAGGTTGGACACCCGCCATGGCTGTAGAGATAGTTCATTCTTAGAAGTAGGAGGAAAACCAGTGTATTGGCACCCAGGTGGAATTAGTTCAGTTACTCGTGTTCAGTGGGTGTTACTGGTTTATGGCTTTATGCTAGTAGGAGCTTGTTGAAGTTTTTTCTTGATTGCTTCTTATTTACCAATGAAATGAGAAGCAAAACATTAGCGAAGATTGAGGAAGGAAGAAGAGATGAAGAGACCTAAAGGGAGAGGAGAAGGTATCTGAGAGTGAAAGCTCTGGGAAGTGCAGTATGATTTCCTGGCAGCACTAAAAGCCCACTTGAGGTTCACGGTCATGATGGGTGTGTGCTTTCCCCATTCAAGTACAGCTTTGGAACAGGTGTACAATAGGCAATGAATTTGATTTAGCCAATTTGGGGGTTTCTTTAAGTCAGTTCAGTGAAGCAAGACAAGGCTAAGAGAGTTTTAGGGTGTTTGCCAGAGAGTGAAGGACCAGGGACATGAGCAGGATGAGGCAATAGGATCAGGAGAGTTAGACCTTAGTGGGGTTTGATAATTTTTGCAGTTGGGGTATTGGAGAGAGTGAACTGGAAAAATAGGAAGAGGTAGTTGGAGAGTCAGGATCTTTCTAACTAAGGGAGGAATCACAGTAACCAGTACAGACAAGGTCTGGGATATGCGCATTGGAATGAGGGTCTGGGGCAGGGTAGAGTTGTAAGGACAGGGTGTTGGAAGGTGTGGAGATGGAAATCCCCAAGAATTATGTCAGAAGAAATGTCTTGGAGAGGTTGACAGTGAGGCAGGGCTTAAATCTCTAAGGAATGAGGGGTAGTGACTCAGGGATCAGTAGATGGCTGCCAAAGGAGATGACCAGAGAGGTAGGAGAGAAATCTGAAGAATGGCAGGATAGAAGCTAGGAAGCAGATGACATGGTGAGTAGTTCTGGGTGTTGTTTAGGGATCCAGTTATAGCAGGATTTCTAGCCTCAGCACCACTAACATTTTGGGCTGGATTTCTCTTTGTTGTGGGAGCTGCCCTGTGCATTGTGGGATGTTTAGCTTCATCACTGGCCCCTATCCATGGGATGCAAAGGTCCCTCTCCACAGCAGTGACAACCACATATGCCCAGACATTGTTAAATGTTCCCTGGGGACAAAATTGCCCTCATTTAATAACCAGTGAGTTAAATGAATACTGAAAAAGCATTAGGGTCACTGGCGTCCTTATGTAGAGCTGTTTCTAGGGAGTGCTGGGGATGCCACTCTAATCCAGTTTAGAGTGGATTATGGAATAAGCAGGAGAAAAAAATAGGAAATCCTGACCTCTCTTTCCAGGAGCTTGACTTTGAAGGGCTGGAGGATGAGAGAGCAGTAAGTGCAGGAGACTGAGAACCAGATGCTCTCCTTCCATCAGATGGAGCCCTGAACAGCTTTAAATATTGATGAGAAGGATCTGTGTGAGGGGAACAACTGACTTAGAGGGAAGAGTGGCTTTGAAATGGGCTGTGGAATGGTTTGTAGATGTGGAGGAGTCCACGTTCTATGGGAGGAGCAGTGTCTCCAAAGATACAGGAGCAGCAGGTGGGTGTTACTGGTTTGTGGCTTTGTTGGAGAGAAGCAGAGGGAGTTCTCATCCAGCCGCTTCCATGTTCAGCTGCTGAGAGTGAAGAGAACAGAGCGCTGGGGTGACGGAGGAGTGGGGAGGGAGTTGGTGCTTTGAAGCAGTTGTGGAGAGTGGGAGGAACGGAAGACCAATCTGGCTTGGAAAACCGAGGAAAAGTACTAGGATGTCTGGGCAGTGGTGAGGGCCTGCGTGGGGTCGGTGAGCCTGAATTACAAACAATACCAGCCTTCCCTGCTCTGGTTTCTCCGGCATCGCTCAGACACCAAGAAAGCAGATCGCAGGCTTCGGCCTCCAGTTGGGGCTTTGCTAGATGGTCATGACGGAAAGTGCAGAATATTGGCAAGCGTGCGGGTGAAATGATGAGCTTGGGAAATGTGACCTTACAGAAGGAAGGGAGGCAAGGAAACGCGAATCTGCAGATTGGTTAGAAAAAGTCATGGGGCCTCTGAGGTCACTGGGAAATGAGATGTTAGTTGTGGTCAGAAAGGGGGATCCCTGAGGAAGTGGGTTTGGAAAGAGAATTTTTCAAGCGATGACAAGGTCCAGGGTGGGACCATGGAAGTTAGTGCGTGCAGGGGAGGACATCACTAGTGTCAAGTTACTAAGGGGCCAAGGTGGCCCAGTCATGTCTGTGGGTGCAGACGTCATTCTGGATGAGGGAGAACTTGGAATGGGGAGGGCAGTGTGAGTCAGGGGCCGGATTTTCCACGGACAGGGGCTGTAGTAGCTGCCAGGTAGGAGACGATCGGCTCTGGGAAGCTCAGGGGCTTAAGCTGCTTGCATGGACCGAAGGGGCCAACAACACTGGGGACCAACGGTCTGGCCGTGACCTCTAGAATAAGGTGAATGTCAGCCTTACTTCCTTGCCCCGACTGTGAAAGGTATGAAAGAATAATCAGAACCAGCTGCCCGTAGGTCTGCATAGTTTTGTTTCCAGGCTTTGTTTCAAAGTCATCAGTCAAGTTTTATTTCAGAGTGGCGTCCAGGATCTATTTTAATCTCCATCTCCCCCTCGCCCAGAAATCCAGACTTCATTTTGGTGATTTCTGGCTTAACTGGCCCTGAGGCAAATGAATTGGTGCTGGGGCTATTGAAGGAGATTATGGTTTATTTTATGGGCAGTCCAGAGTCTTTCTGGCTAATCTCAGAAACTCAATCGAAGTCCCAAGGTCTGCCTCAAGATTCCAGGATCTTCAGGACCTGGAAGACTGGGAATAAGGCAGGACCCTTCTTCTCAAGCATTTCTTGGATTTGTACTTGGGTCTTCTACAAAGAAATAGGAACGGCTTTGCTTTGTGGCTTTTGGCACTAAGTTCACCAAACTAAAAGAGAAAAGGAACTCACCAACGAAAGGAAACCAAGCAGAGGAACATGGATTTGGCAAAAGAACTCTCAAAAGAAGAAATGAGACCAAAGATAAGCTAGTAAGAACGGCTGAATTGGCCCATTTGCTATGGTAGGAATTCACATGGCATTTCAACTTTGAGAGCATTTCTTGCATTCAAGAGCAAAAGGTGAGGGAATGTGTATTTTGCCTGAATATGGAGGGAAGGGGACCTACTCATTTGCTCTATGTGGCTGATTCAGAAGCTACATTTGTGGATTTGTTAGGATTGGAGGGTATGAGCAAAAATAGGCAGGCCAGCATGCAAAGTCTCAGTCAGAAATTTCTTTCTGAATAATCACTTTGGAATGCAGAATGTATTTTCCCAGAAACAGTCATAAATGGTGATTGGGCTTCTAGGCCCAGCCAGGCCAGACCAGCTAAGGCCAGTTTAACTCAGAGAGTTAACAAAATTATCATTCTGTACTAATAATCCTCTGGAACACTCCAATCTTATTTTTTCTATTATTACTAAAATTTTAGAATAAATGTAAAGTCCAGAGTGAGTGTGTTGAGTGGAAGCTTGTGGAAAAACTGCTTAGTATGGTGAGTGAATGAAAGTAGGATTGATTTTTGAGTTATGTTAGATTTTGAAGCAGTGATCTAAAACTTGAGGAAGACAATTTAAAGGGAAAAGAGCTTATCAGCTTCTATATTCCTTTTGTCTTTTCTGCTAATGAAAGTGAACTTTTTTTTTTTTTAGTTTGGAAAGGTTCAAGCCCTGGGAGAGAGCTGTAGAAGCCCATGCTGCATGAGACTGTTGTAGAAAGGAATATTGTTATTCCAAATGAGTTTAAATTTTTTAGCTAGAAGGATTACATATCAACCATGGTATTAAATGAATATGTTGGGGGCGCCTGGGTGGCTCAGTCAGTTAAGTGTCTGCCTTCAGCTCAGGTCATGATCCCAGGGTCCTGGGATGGAACCCGCATCAGGCTCCTTGCTCAGAGGGGAGCCTGCTTCTCCCTCTCCCTCTCCCTGCTGCTCCCCCTGCTTGTGCTCTCTCTCTCTAATACATTAAAAAAAAAAGAACATGGATTTGCTCATGGAACCACAATTGGGAATCTGGAGGTGATATGGGGGCCAGGACAAGTACAAGAATCATAGAGGGACAAATATAACAGTTTTCCAGAAGGGGTGTGGTTAGAGTAGAAGTTGGACATAGACTGAATTCTGATAAATGGAGACATTGACCCTGGAGTATTAATCTCCAGGAATATTACAGAATGAGATTTTTAAGCAGATGGTTTGTGAACGTTAAAAAAGGAAAGGTCATCAGGCGCCAACGTGAGTTCAATAAAAATAAGTCCTGTCAAACTGAGTACATTACCTTCTTTTTTTTTAATGGGGGTGATTATAATGGTAGAACAGGAGAAAGCCACGGACATTTTGTGTTTTTTTTAATTGAAGTATAGTTGACACATTTTTGCATGTTTTGATTTTAGCAAATGGTGTGAAAAAGATTACATTTAAATACAGAATGAAGAAATGTGGACCTAGTGAGAGTATACTTATCTGGGCAATTGATTTTACCAAGACTGTGGAACAATGGCTAGAAATCAATTCCTAGAGGAGACAAAAATCAATATGAATTAAAGTAAGCACCTGCTCCCTAATTCACAAATATCTGCTGCCTAAGTACAGATTGTAAGAGCTGAGGCTAAATGACTGATCATGTGAAAAGGCTAGGTATTTGCCTAATTAAACTTAGTATGAATCAAGCTTGTAATAATATTGTCAAAAAGTTAATGCAAGTCTAGGTTGCATTCATACCTATGTGTCCAGAACAAAGTACTAGGCTTCTCCTGTTCAGTATCAGTAAAGCCACCCGCCATTCTGGGTGCTCCATTTTAAGGGGAGGGGGCATGTTGATTCAAGAAAATCAACATAGGAGTGGATCCTGACACTTAGGCAAGAGTATGACATCAAATTTAAATATTTGGTGATAGTAATTGGTGGATGGAGTTGCAAAATACAGTATTAAGACCCATGAATAGAAGGTATATATAGGCAGACAGTTCATTTCAGTAGAAAGACCTTCTCATAATTGAAGTACCTTAATTCCTTGGAGGAGTTCGAATGTAGACAGACTGGGTAACAACCTAGGCAGATGATGTATGCTTGAACCAGGACACGTCAGTGGGGATGGGAAGGAAGGGCATGCATGTTTTATGTGTAGCAGGACTTGGTAGCGGAAGGCAAGCAGGGAATGAGAGAAAGACAGGATGTTTCTGGGAATATACCACCCTAGTAAGTTATATGTGGCTCACTGATGTATCTGAGTTGCTTTTGTTTTATTTTTTTTCCCCCTCCTTTAACCTACCGTTATCAGCCAAATTTCCTCCTTGTAACAGTGTTCATTCTGCTGCTTTTATTCCCCTATTTTCAGAAAGTCTTGACTGAAATGCCTTGTGAATTCTTGCCCCACAGAGTATCCCATTTGAAATTCAGTGAGCTATCCATTATCTGGGGGAATGTCAAAATTAATTTGACAAAAGCAGGCATGAGGAAAGCAGGGAGCCCTGGGCATTCTGAACAAAGATGTGATATCAGTATTTACAATGGAACTCATTTGATTATAAGTCATCTAGAAGCATGCCACAGTAATGGCCAGAAAAGCCCACAGAAGCAACAGAATTGAGTTAAAGTTGAGAGTCTGCTGGTAAATAACCTGACTGTGCCATGACCTAAAAAACAGCATTAATGGAAGAAGTTGTAATAAAAATTTAAAGAGAAACACAGAACTTGGCAGAAATGAATACGCAGAATGAATTCACAGGATTCCTGGAAAATTGAGAAGGAGAGACCTGTGGGATTTCAACTGTAGCTGCCACCCCCCCATATTTTGAATTTGTAATTAATTTGGAAGGCTTAAGGGCTTTGGAAAGATGATTTAAAATCCCTTTATTTCTGAAGTCCTACTAGTTAACCCTAGCTTTCCTTATTTTGACAAATAATAATAAAAAGTGCATCTTTACTATAAGCCTCAAATGTATTCCTTAAGTCCGTTTAGGTTAAAAAAAAAAAAAACGAAAAGAGACTATAAGATATGCTTTTACTCAGAAAACTCTAATGGCTCCTTCAAAAGGAAAATGCATTTACAGTTCCTTCTCCCAAGTCACTTTTTGAAATGTAGGTTAATGTGACCTGACAGATTGTAATAACTACCAAAGAGCATCTTCATTAATTATAATGAGCAAACCAATAATATAGATCTTTACAATGTTAGTATGAATTCGAATAGATCAAGTTGAGACCATACTTGTGGCTGGAGTAAAATTTGACTGCTCAGTCCAAATCCCCTAAGATAAAAACACATAATGAAAATGCTGACAGACCATTCAGGGATACTAATGTATCACCAGCATTTCATGGTTTTTCAGTAGTCGTAAGTGTTTTTAAAAAGCAAACATACTGTCTTGTGAAATAAGAAGAAGTTTGAAGGAGAGAGAGGTGAATGAGAGGAGGCACTTTTGAGACTTTGAAAAGTGTTTTTACTTAAAAAAAATTTTTTTTTCTTTTTTGTAAAAGAAAGTCATTCTAAAAGTGCCCCCAGGAAGCTGAGTACAAGATGGAATTTCAGGGAATTAGAAGCCTTCTGTCCCTGTGCAGTTCTGCTCTTGGTCCCCTGTGAGCAAGTCGCTTTTTCTTTTAGGACCCCGTCTCCTCATGTAAAAAAGCAGAAAAATCAGCCAATTTCCTCACTGGGGTGTTGTTCCGTGACTGCATGGTGATTGAAAAGCATTTTAGCTATCTTAAAAGCCTATTCATAAAATAATAATATGGTTAAGAAGTCTTATCTAACATTTATGGATGTTTGTAGTTAGCAACACAGATTGCAGGTACGGGGATAGCCAGCCTCAAAGTGACCACAGCCCAACATTGCTCAGCCCAGCCATACCCCAACCCTTCCCCTTCAAATGAACTCAGACTGTGTTGGCATCAGGAATCGGCTCTGTTCTCCTTAGAAGAGCACAGAGGGGCATTTTTGTTTTGTTTTGTTTTTTCCTTACATATTTTTTATTATGTTAATCACCATATGTTACATCATTAGTTTTTGATGTACTGTTCCATGATTCATTGTTTGCGTATAACACCCAGTGCTCCATTCAGTACGTGCCCTCTTTAATACCCATCACCAGGCTAACCCGTCACCCCACCCCTCTCCCCTAGAACCCTCAGTTTGTTTCTCAGAGTCCATACAGAGGGGCATTTTTGACTTACGCCTCTGAGGAAAGTAGTTACAGGCATTGGGTATCTACCAGATTATCCGTGGGGTGAGAATTAAACCTACTCAGCAATGTTATAAAATACCGACGGTACAGTCTATCAATAAGTAAATATGTCAGGCACTTACCAACACTTGATAATAGGATTTTCAGTTGAACTAGAAATAAGAGCTGTTTAAATTATGCACTATTTTGAATAAACCCCCATCAGCTTCCCTAAATTTTGCTTTAAATTTTTCATTTATTCATTCATTTAATATTTATTAATCAATGTGCTTCAAGGAATACCAAGCAGTGTATCTCAGTGTTTCCCCTCAAGGCCAAGAGTGGGGGTACTGTTACCTCTGTCCCCTGCATATTGTCTTACTAATTGACAAATGTTAGTCCTGCAACTGATGCTGATTAGTAGTTTCAGTGAAAGATTATGAGGCAGTGTGCAGTGTTTGATGAGTTCCAGCAGCACTTAAATAGAAGTCTAGAGGAGCTTGGTTAGGATCGTAGTTCTCGACTCTGTGCCTCAGCATTCCCTAGAGAGCTCTTTTAAAAAGTGGAAGGTCCAAGCTGACCTTCATGTGCTAATCGTGCTCTTGGTTAGAACCTGAATATGTTTATATCAAGTTTACGAAGGTGACTCTCATGTGCAGCCACGTTTAAGAACCATTATCTTTGAGAATTCACGTTTGTAATTTTGAAGGCTGTGGTGGTATATGGCTCAGCCCTGAAGGGTACATTTCACTAGGTCCTGAAATCCATACTGAAAGGTGCTCTAATCCAGAAAGCAGTAGGATATATACATATGTACACACACGTACATACACATTCAACTGTGTGTGTACATATGTGTATGTATGTATCTATATATACACACACACAAATTTATTAAACCTAGGGGCACCTGGGTGGCTCAGTCGTTAAGCATCTGCCTTCGGCTCAGGTCATGATCCCGGGGTCCTGGGATCGAGCCCCGCATCGGGCTCCCTGCTCAGTGGGGAGCCTGCTTCTCCGTCTCCCACTCTCCCTGCTTGTGTTCCCTCTCTAGCTGTGTCTCTGTCAAATAAATAAATAAAATCTTAAAAAATAAATAAATAAATAGAAAATAAACAGACCTAGCTGAAGGAATTGGTTTATGCAGTGTGGAGTCTGTTTCATAGAGCATGCTGGCCGGAAGAGCAGGCTGGGAGCTCTGGGGTAGGGGTGGCTCCTGCAGTCCGTAAGGGAGAACCTCTTTTTCTCAGAGAAGCTTGAGGATTTTTTTTTTTTTTTCAAGACCAGTCAACCGATTAGGTGAATCTCACCCAGATCACTGAGGATAACAACCTTTCCTTTTGTTGTTGTTGTTGTTGTAGGAAATATTTTAATTTTATTTTTTTAAATTTACTTAGTCAACATATAGTAGTACATCGTTAGTTTCTTTCTTTTTTTTTTTTTTAAAGATTTTATTTATTTATTTGAGAGAGAGAATGACATAGAGATAGCATGAGAGGGGGGAGGGTCAGAGGGAGAAGCAGACTCCCTGCTGAGCAGGGAGCCCGATGTGGGACTCGATCCCGGGACTCCAGGATCATGACCTGAGCCGAAGGCAGTCGCTCAACCGACTGAGCCACCCAGGCGCCCCATCGTTGGTTTCTGATGTAGTGTTCGATGATTGGAAATATTTTAATCTTGAGTAAAAATAACGATCTTTGTAGGAGCATTTAGTGAGAAAGTTGCCAAACTTTTTGTTCCACACACACGTACAGAGAGAGATACCTGTATGTATACGTATATACATACAGAGAAAGAGAAAGCAAGAGAGAGAAAGATTTATTATACAAATCAGCTTGCATGATTGTGGATGCTGAGAAGTCCCATGATCTGCTGTCTGCAAGCTGGAAACCCAGGAAATGCCAGTGACATAGTGTCAGTCTTAGTCCAAAGGCCTGAGAACCAGGAGAACCAATGGTGTGAGTTCTGGACCAAATCTCAAGGCTGGAAAACCATAGGGCAGGTGGTGTAAGTCCCAGTCTCAGGGCAGGAGAAGACCAATGTCCCACTGAACAGTCGGGCAGACTCTGAATATTTTATAGTGCAGCTGCTACTTTAATTACCAGTTTGTGATGTAAATATTTAAGATCATTTAAGTCATTAAGAGTGTTTTTTTAAATGGCTTGTATCATACATTTTTTTATTTCTATTGTTTTTAAAGATTTTTTTTTTTAAATTTATTTATTTGAGAGAGAGAGAAAGAGAGAGAGAGCATGAGAGGAGGGAGGTTCAGAGAGAGAAGCAGGCTTCCCGCCGAGCAGGGAGCCCGATGCGGGACTCGATCCAAGGACTCCAGGATCATGACCTGAGCCGAAGGCAGTCGCTTAACCGACTGAGCCACCCAGGCGCCCTTTCTATTGTTTTTAAAGATTTTATTTATTTATTTGAGAGAGAGAGCATGACACAGAGAGAGCACAAGCAGAGGGGAGAGGCCAGAGGCAGAGGGAGAAGCAGGCTCCCCGCAGAGCAGGGAGCCCGATGCGGGCTCGATCCCAGGCCCCTGGGATCATGACCTGAGCTGAAGGCAGCCGCTTAATGACTGAGCCACCCAGGCGCTCTGTATCATACATTTTCTAATAGAAATATGTCATTATTATAACCCTTCCTTTAAAGTCAACTGACCGTACGTGTTAACCACATCTACAAAATACCTTGACAGCAACACCTAGACTGGTGTTCGACTGCATACCTGAGCACTGAGCCTAGCCAAGCCGACGCACAAACATAACCATCCCAGTGGCTGCAGTACAGGAGGGTATCCTAAACCGCATGAACCAGTGAATGGAAGTGGAAATGAGTAAGGTGTGTCCAGTTTGTACTGAGTGTAGAGTTGATCTAGGGTAGGGGAGGAGATGAAGTTAGATAGTTTAAGGCCCAACGTAGCACTGTTGGACTAAGGGTTTGGACTTCCGAGCTGAAAAGACAAAGCAATGCTAGAGCAGCAATGCCCAACAGAATTTTCTGTGGTGATGGAAATGTGCTGTCTCTGTGATGTCCAACACCGTAGCCCTTTAGCCACATCTGGCTGTGGAGACGCTTCAAGTGTGGTGCTGGTTCAAAAACCTCCTCGGGACCTTCCTGGGTAAAATCTGAAACTGACCCCATGCATGAAGGGAAGGAGAGACTGAAGAAAGAGGCCACTCCAGATCCGGAGGTGGTAGGTTTAATAAGCAAGGGAACTTAGAAGGCTTATCTTGGGCAGCCTCAAGGCAGTTAGATCTCCACCACTGCACACACACCGCCCCCCCCCACCCGCCTGCCAGAATCTTAAAAGTTTATATAGAGGCCTTAAGTGTGTTCAGTCATACAGAGCGGCCAGATGGTCTGAATTCCACATCACTATCTCAAGGCTATGTCCTTGGGGCAGCTTCTCGGAGCAGGGAAGGTGAGTGGAATGCACATTCCAAGGGCAGAGGAGGGGGTGAGGAGCCTCCGATTGCTGGGGTCCAGCTCCAGGGTCAACCAGTGGTCACGTCCTCTCGATGACCTCCCCTACCAGGTGACTAGGGACACAGAGGAACCGAGTTTTTGTTTAATTTTAATTGACGTAAATTCAGTCGCTCGGCGGGCTCGTAGTTCCGGTGTTGGACAGGGCAGCTTACAGAGCGTGGATAGGACGGCAGTCTGGCGGGAGCCCGTGGGAGGCATCAGAAGGAGCGGAGGCAAGCAAGCAGTCCAGTCAGCGGACCACTCTGACCGTGCCAGGCGGCTGGGCAGCGCGGGAAGAGGAAACGAAGGGAAGACAGCTGGGAGGTGAAGGACAAAGGAACCAAAGATAATCTTACTTTCCCCTCCTTGGCCACCTAAGCCCTTCCTGTCGGTCAGATTTCCCCAGCTCATGTTTTTCTCGCTGGCTCTCCTCACGCTCCCTCCCTTAGCTGCAGTTACCGCAGAGCTCTGTGTTAACAGCGCCCAGGTTCCTCCTTACAGTCTGAGCTTTCCCCCCTCAACCTCAGACCTTGATATCTCCGCTCGGAAATCTCACGATTCTTAGGTGTCTTCCCCTCCGAGCTGTGCTGCTCTTCCCGTTTTGTGCACTTTGGTAAATATACTCACCATCCCCTCAGTGGCTCAAGCCAGATACCGCAGAGTCCTCCTGACATCGTTTCTGACGTGCTGTGTCTTAGTGTAAAGTCACGGCTTGTCTGTCCCTTCGTCTTCATTTCTGTTGCTACCCCCTCAGACTAGGTCGCTTACTACCTTTCTTCCCTGGACCCTCACAGCCTCCCATTACCACTCTGCCACCCACTATCTGTTCTCTAAGCACTTCCTTGAAAAGCAGAAATCAGATCATTTCCTTTCTTCTGCCATGTGGAATGGAGTCCCCCCACCACTGTTGCTTTATCTGTAATATTACAGAATATCACAGGATAAAGGGTTAGTTAATTTCAGTTGATTTATTTAATAATATTTATCCGTTTAATATTTCTGTAACCCTATTAAGCAGGTACTTTTGGGAAATATCACTGAACTGTCCCTTGGGGCATATATTCTAGTGAGAGAAACAGACATTAATCAAATAATTACATGAATAACTACACAATTAAAATTGTGAGAGGTGACATTTAAGGAGGAATATAAGGTGTTCTGAGGGTATAAAAGGAGGAGACCTAAGCTAGCTGGGACCGACAGGGAAGGGTTTAGTAAGGAGGAGTTAGCTAGGGAAAGGGAGGGATTCTAGGTTGTGGGGGCTGCATGTGCCAAGAGAGAAGGGAAATACTTTACTTCAGTGGAATACAATGTAACCATTAAAAACATTAATGGAATACAGAACCTGACAACTGCATTGGGACAGAATGTGGTCTTAAATTTCCTAAGCCATCTGGAGCAGCTTTTGGAAAGCAACAAGACTGAACCTTTACAAAACTTGAGTAAGATGGTTCTGTTAAACACTTTTGACTTGAATGTAATCTCAAGTCAATTCAGCAAGTATCTGATGGCTTACTTTTCTTAGGGGTTATAGTTTAAAACAAAAAATCGTTTTCTTCATTGTTATAATCCAATAAAAATGATAGTATGTATACATAAAAATAGTTTGACATATAGGTATTTTATCATACTATTATTATAATTTATATAATGCAAAATTAAGAGCCAGAATGAATAGTATAAAACAGTGATTCTAAAGGTTTTATTTCCTACACTTTACACTCTTAATAAAATATGGACCCCAAAGAGCTTTTTTTATGTGGGTATATTGGTACTTCCTATAGTAGAACTTAAAACTGAAAAAAATTGAAATGTATTAATTTACTTAAACATAACCAATGATAAACTCAACATACATTAACATAAAATATTTTAATGAAAAATAACTATTTTCTTAAAACAAAACCATTAGTGAGAAGGGTAGCATTATTTTATGTATTTTACAGATCTCTTTAAGAGAAGGCAGCTTGATTTTTATATCTGCTTCTGCAGTTAAAAGTTGCAGTATGTTGATTTGGTTGAAGTATATGAAGTAGATCCAGCCTTACACAGATAGGTAGTCAGAAAAGAGAGGAGTTTTTAAAAGTCTTTTCAGGTAATTGTGGATATTCTTCTTTGATACTACATTATAACTCGACAGGTAGTAGTAAGCATCTTAAAGGTTGGTTGTAATATGGAATGTGAAACCATATCAACAAATTTGTTGTATATTGAAAACCTGTCTTGCATTTCGAATGAATCTTTACCCAAGCATAATTTTAATTACTATGCATAGAGCAGATGAAAATATTGGTTCACTGAGTTAAGTAGCTCTCACAAATGTTGACCCATTTCATTATACAATATGAAAAAATGACATTTGTTAACACACACCCAGTCTCATCAGAAACACTAATGAATATTGGGAAGCTGTCAAGTTCACAGTGGTGAATACAAGTTGTCCTAAATTCTAATACTTGCTTGGAATTTTATCATTAGCAATAAGTATTGTCAGTTGTTTTTCCTGAAATGACAGTTTCACTTTGTTCATTTTCGGAAAAATATCTGCCAAATACCCAAGTCTAGGTAACTGCATTTTGTGTCAGTCATCTGTCAAGTAAAAATGGTATCTGTGGAAAAAATTGGCAACTCAAAAATTATACAAGCACTTTTCGTCCAGACAACCATCATACTTTAGTGTGCATCAGAAGTGCTTTATGGGTACTTCCATTTCTTCACACAGAATAGTGAAAAGCCGTGTACTCCAGGGTCAGGATTTAATAAAGTTAGTCATTGTTACAGCTTCCTCAAGAACATGTTTAAGGAAAGTGACTCTTTACTGTAAGTGGTGGTGAAGAATGTAACGACAACTAGTACAGTTTGGTGCTGCTCCTGAGTAGTGCTAAGACTACCCCCCATTGCTTCTGCACCATCACTGCAGATGTTAACGCAGTGAGGAAGACAGATAACATCTTAGTATTATAAAAATGATTGTGACCCCATGGGCCCCCTGAAAGGGTCTCAGAAATTCCCAGGGGTCCTTGGAACACACACATCCATTGGCATAGTGAGGGAGAGAGAAACGGGAACTTATTGTTGAGAAGAACTGAGTTAGAACTTGAAGCAGAACTAAGATTTGGATAGGTGGGAAGGAGAAGGGAAAGGGATTTTAGGAGGGGGAGTCATGTGAGTAAAGGAGTAGAGGCAGGAAGCAGCAGGACGTAACCAAAACACTGATGACAAAGGACGGTTGAGTTGGAGGGTTAGGAATGGGGAGTGATAATAAAATATGGGATGTGATGAGATTATGAGGGATCTTGAATACCCACTGGAAATGTTTACACTTTTTCCAGGGGTCATTGGGAGTAACGGAAGGTTTTTGAATCCTGTGACTTGGACATATTGGTTTAGGACCATCCTTTTGGTAGAAGTGTATAAGGTGAATTTGATAAACAGGACAACTGGATGCAAGGAGCCTGATTGGAATATTAATTGTAATCTAGTTTGTAAGGGTCAAGAATGCAGGCTGGAGAGATGGCAGTAGATGGAACAGGGTGAAATGTAGACTAATTGCTTCAGAGATAGAAGCAGTATGAGAACTAAAGAAGAAAAAGTCAAAGGTTACCAGCATATTATATTTTATAACCCCAATTTCTTGCCAAGGACATTGTTAGGGAATTGGACAAAAACTGTGTGTTTCTATATAAGGTCTCACATAAGACTTTTTCCTCTCCCCAAAATCAGAATGCTTCCTTTTTTTTTTTTCTGGTAACAAGAACTGGATCATTGAACACATTTCCTTTTCGCCCTTCTGCCAGGAGGCTTTGTGCCAAATGTCATGTTGAAATCACAACAGTTACAATTGTCCCAGTGGTTAGTACATTTTCTTCCTTCTATTTTCTCTGGCCCTGAGTCTCTATCTCTATTTACAATTCATTAATCTTATTATTTTCACTCTGTTTGATGCCAGATGTCATAAGACCTCTTTTGAAAGAGATCGGTGGTGGGAGAGTCTTTTAGGATTCCTGGTACCAGTTCCAATTCGAAGGGGGTGTGTTCCCCACCCCCACACACACTAAGCAATTCTCAGACACCAGTTGGATATCAGAGAATTCAAGTCAATTCTGACACTATCTACCAGGAGATAGCATCAGAGTCCAAAGGTTAAGGACTCAGTCCTACAAAATTCCCTTCCACTCCCATTTGAGACTAGAGTGGCAAGCCCCAGGCTGTTACCAGAGCTTCTGATGAACTGCCTACAGATTTGGAGGTTCCAACAACCTCCTTTCTAGGTTCAATCAATTTGCTGGAGCAGCTCACAGAACTCAGGGTAACGTTTACTTATATTTACCAGTTTATTAAAGGATATGAATCAACAGCCAGATAAAGAGATACATAGGGCAAGGTATGGGGAAAGAGCTTGGGGCTTCCATGTCTTCTCCAGGTCTGCCACTCTCCCCACGTCCCCACGTGTTCATCCACCTGGAAGCTCTCCAAACCTAGTCCTTTTGGTTTTTATGGAGGCTTCACTGCATAGCCATGATTGGCTAAGTCATTGGCTGATTCAAACTCCAACCCCTTTCCCCTCCCTAGAGGTGATGGAGGGAACAGAAAGTTCCAACCCTCTGATCACATGGTTGGTGCTCCTGGAGCCGGTCCCACACCCTTGGGTGGGGTCCAAAAGTCATCATTAATAAGAAGACAACCATTTCACCTTTATGTCTCTGAAGCATTTTCAGGACACGTGGATGAAGACCAAATACATCTGAGAAAGAGATTTTGGTCATCTGAATAACAAAATATGTATTTCTTATAAGTCATTATATCACAGGAAGAGTAAAGTCATGATAGTATATTAACCCTTCACATATTTTGTTCACTCATAGTATAGGGCACTCTACATCAGTCACATTTTACTCAGAACTTGAAGAAAGCTAAAAACTCTGACGTATAGAACCAACGCACCAAGGTTAAATGCCAAAGAAATTTGATAAATTCAGTTCATCTGGTTGTCCAATTCAAAGCAGAAGAGAAGCAGCAAATAAGAGGGTAGTGAAATACCTATTAAAAATAGGTAAAGTGATACCAAAAGAGATGACTCTTCAGAATCTGAGTAATGGCAGAGAAAGATGGAGGTGCAAATTCCTAGTGATTATGGATTATGTGAATGCACCCAACACAGCTAGTAATTAATAAAGAACTGTTACGTGTTAGAGAAAACCAACAACTCACAGTTCTTGAGCTTTTACCATGTTCCAGGCTCTGTGCTTTTGCTATTCATGTATCATTATACTTAATCTTCACAATAACCATGCATTTCTTTGTGATTTCCCCCTTTTCACAGATGAATAAATAAATAGTTCTAAAGAAATAAAATATACACATAAAGGCACACTGCTTTGTATGTGGCAGAGTTGTGTTTTGAGATTGGCTCAGCTGGATAACAAAGCCCATGTTCTTTATTCTTATTTGGGACTTCCTTCATTTTGACCTTCTTAATAATAATAATAGCAGTTAAGTTATGTTCAATATCCCTTTAAAAGATATCAAAAAATACTATGTACTGTATTTGAGAAAATCTAGAGCATAAAAAAGTTAAAGTAACCCTTATTAATTGGTATAGGTTTATCTAAAAATACATTTCCTCAGAGCACTTTACTTCTTGAAAATTCCCAACAATTGATGGGAAGAGGATTTTGTAAAGTGTTATTTATTATTTACAGTCCGTTTCAAACATTTTTGTGCCATTGTTTTAAATTAGTCCTATGGGCTTTTTTTTTTTAATTTTGTTTTGCAAACATCTGTGCATTCTCATTTTCATACCACAAAGAACAGCCATTCCTGTAAACTGTTAGTGAATTAAAGGAAAGAAGGTAATATTTATATACAACATTAACCAACTGATAGGTGTTGTCTCATTGCTTTACTTTGCTGAGCACTAGATGCTCTGATTTTCTTTTCTTCGTCTTGCTTTGAATGAGCTTGTAAACACCAATTCTCAGAGAAGTAGTCCGAGAAGATTATGGCCAATGGATACATGGGACATAACAGTCCATGAGGGAGTGACTGTTGATGACAGGACTCTTGTGCTGCAAACTCTGAGCAGCTGAAAGCGAAAAAATAACCCAGGGCAGTTCTTAGATGAGAAATGTCAACATCCTGTGAGAGATGAAGAGCCTCTGGGAGTGACGGATTGTAACTTTAAGGGAGCCTGCCGAAGAGGAATTGGACAGGAGCCTAGGAAAGAGCTTGACTTGTTGCCTTGGTTACACCCCCAGTGCTACCTTCCATAGTGTCTTCAGCTTGACAGTCTGAATAACGAGTTTGAAACTTCGTTTTCTGTTCATTCTCAGATTATAATCACCTTCTGTGAGGTAGGCTTTTCTTTCAGAAGCATAAAATTTCAGGGACTGGTGATCTGGGTCACATGTGACTCAGGTGACTGAAAAAAGGGAATAGTTCACATCGATGGATTTGGTGAATGAGAACTACCAGTAAATATTTTTGAGTTGTAACCAGTTAGTTTTCTAAGAACTGAAACTGGATATGCGAAAGCCACTTGAAATATGGTTGACTGTGAGGAATAGGAGGGTAGGTAGAGGGGAACCCTGTGGTTATGAAGTCACGTGAAAACTGTTGTTCCTTAAGACTGATGATCTTACAGTTGTGGATAGAATATTGTGACAGTCCATTAAATCATCAAGGATCTGGTTGTAGCAATATTATTTTGGTTCTAACGGATTCCAGAATATAAGATTGGGAGTTATTTCTTAAAGGTCCAAAAAGTGTAATTAAGACAACCATCTTGCTAGGTGAGAAACCTATAGAACATTTTTCTCAAGAGGTAGTACAAACTGAAAATGCTAATAGATTCAAAACATGTTTAAGAATGTTAATTCCATAATGTGATATGAAAGCAAAAGCAGGACACTTTGGGGATATTGAAACCTTAAGAGGCTAGCCTCCAGGAGGATAATCGTTCCCTCTCAGAAATATTGTCTTATACCACTTGACTTGTTTTATCACATCTATCACTTTATCTTTCCTCAGACTTTATTGGGAATATTTATAGCTTAATCTCACCCACATTTCACCAGTGTTACCATTACTGGATGCGAACTGTGCAAACCAGTGATGGCTGCTTCTAGAAAAGCATGAAAAATCGCTATAGGCATTTTCACACTTTTTTTCTTTTTCTTTGTGACTTTTCTTGTTCCTCTTCTTTTCTGCAGATCACCTTTAAGGAACGCTAACCAGAGGTTTTAAAATGGCTGGAAAGTCTATGGAAAAACAGGAGAGAGAGGAAAAAAAAAAAAGTGTAGTCATGCTAATGAAAATCCCAATCCTAGCTCTCCCCACAGGGTTAAGGAAATGGTTCAACCAGAGACCCTGCCCTAGGAGGAGCCTCCCAACTGAGCGTCTCCCTGTAATTTTTCTGAAAGCCTGTTATCTACCCTAGTGACGGAACTCCTTGTAAGGGAGTTTTACTTTAAGAAGGTCATTCAAAGTTCTATTTTCATATTTCCTCAAGCTTGGTTCAGAAATCTGAAGACTATATAAAGTCATGTGAGAACTTCATTTGATAAAACTACTGTTTCCTTGGCATGGGCTGGAGGGGAATATTTAACAGTAATTATGCTTAAGGCAGTATGCCTTTATACTCACCCAGCATCTGAAATGTGATGTTCTAATAATAGAACCCCAGAGTTTATTTTAACACAAGCAAAAGGAAACAAAGGCAAAATGCGGAGACCCAATCAGCAAGCTGTTGGCATGTGAATGTTCGTTCCCGTGTGTATAAACCAAAAAGACAGAAGCAGGAGCAGCATTTTAATCTACTGATCATTTATAAGTCAACTGTATCTATCCCTGTTGAGAAATGGCTAAAACCCATCAGTTCAGCTATTTGCGAGAACTAGTTAATAGCCATTTACCAACATAAAATAGCAAGATTGTTTTTTAGGAATTTGTACATCAATTTTTAACCTGCAACCCAAAATCACTTATGAACTAGGTAAGTATTAAGTTCTAAATTTTTTTTTGGAAATTTTTGAGTCAAAATATATAAATGATATTTGGTAGTTATATGCACAGGTGGCATATAAACTATAACGGAAAGTATGTCAGCTTGGGGCAAGGATCTCTAAAATTCGTATCGCACATTCCAGTTCAATGTCTGAATTTCAGAAAACATGTCAACATTGTTGAACCCAGGACTGATGGACGGTACCCTAAAATATTTCTTCCTTTTCTTTTTGGGTCTTAGCTGGTAATTTTATGGACGCCTTCTGTATTGCCATTTTCCCACTTGCCCCATTTGCCTACATGGTCTTTAGGATCTCATCAGCAAAACCCAAGAGAATCCACTGAATGGGGATTAAATAATAATATAGTTCAGTTAGGTCAAGAATAATAATTGGCATTTTACAAAAGCCATAATTCAGTTGGGCAGTACCCATAAAAATGTTGGCACTCTCTAATTAAAAAGTGCAAATGAAAAAAAAAGATATTTTGATTATCATGGGCAAAGTGAAAATAACTGAAATCTAGTGAGGGTGGGAAAAGGCATTTTCATACTCTGCTGGTGCAAGTATTCATTTATTATAAATATTACAGATTACAGTTTAGCAACTTACATGTCAAAAGCTCCTGAAAAGGCCATGCCACTTAAGATCTGCTTCTAGAATTTAGCCTAAGAAATAGTAATTGAACATGTGCACAGATACGTATGTACAAGGATGCTCATTGCATCAGTGTTTATAAAAGCAGCAAATTGGAAACAATTTATATGTTCATCAGCAGAGGAAATGTTTATATTGTGGTGATTAAACATGACACAGAGCTTTATATAAAGCTAGAAAAATGTCTGTGATAGATGTTTATAAAACAGTATGTAGGGTATGGTACCATTTTGGTTAGTGTGAAAACCTGAAAGGAAATACTCCAAAATACTAAGTTCAGCTGAGCTCTGGGATGTGGGATTACATATGACTTTTATTTATTCCTTTTTACTTTTCCATATCTTCAGAATTTTTTTGTATTGAGTATATATTACTTTTATCATCAGGGGGAAAAAGGTGATTTTTTTTTTTTCTAAGAAAAAAGTAAACAGAGCTCATGCTACATGCAAGGCTCAGCAGAGAGCTCAGAGTGACCAAGACATGGCCACTGGCCTTCAGAAGTTAATAGTGTGGTTAACAGAGTGGGAAAGGAGACTGATTTGTACAAATATTCTGGGTCACTCTTGAGTACACCTTGATCATTATAGCATCACCATCAAGGGATCTTTGTGGAATATCCTGACATGCTTGACTCTAAAACAAACCAGAGTCCTAGTTCTGGATACACCTTCCTCCTGGAACGGGCCTTCTTTCCACCGACTTCCTTCCCATCAACATTCCTGAATGCCTGAGTCCAGTCAAAAACATGCTCATTCCCTCCAAGACACCAGTTACTGAGCTGACTTCTTGTTTGGCTCCCTTGTGTGTCCACACATTTCTCCTTATCCCTGTTAACTAACAGGTTACTTCCTCTTCTTCTACCTTGCTTTCCACAATACCAGTCTTTCCACCTTCAGCATCAAGCCTTCCATACTGGCAGTGCTTGGCATTTTTCTTTCTACTTTGCATTTTTCTCACTATTACTTGTTTTTACCAGCTGAGGAGGGGACCTAATAAAAGGAAAGAATTCGTCCTGGTCATTTTTCTCTCTACACAATTGTGTAAAGCAAAGAAATTCCACTATTACTTATGCTTTGAATCTCCCTGAATTCTCCTACAGTTAGGGAAAACACTTGAGAATATATCTCATAACTGTATGGCATGTAAATAAAATTTCATTGTGCTCCGTATTTTGTGAGATCTAAATATTTACATAAAGGCTTTTGCTTCTAAACTTTGGTTTCCCTAGAACTTGCTCTGTGCATGGATTCAGGGTTTACTGAAAAATAGAAGATCCAAAATTTTCACTTTAGTTCTCTGCTATGATTAAAGTTTGCTTTTTTCCTATTGTGTCCTTGGAATTAATTAGCTTTGTTTTACTGGTCTGAAAGACTGCAGAGAGTCACATTTTTTCCACATTCACATATCAGTTGCTCTTTAATTGTGTGCGTATTTTGATACTGTTTATTTTTCATAATGTAATTCCTCAACTATTATTGTTAGGCATTACACCTTTCTTGCATCCTGCCTCGTATAAAGGACGAGACCATTACCCAAATAAGCTTGGACAACTCTCCAATATCATAGTAAATGACAGCCATATTAGGAATAGACTATTTGAAAGTTCTGGAGATATAATCAGATGTCACTTGCTGTCCAGGGCAAGTTTCAAACACCCTTACACATAAAAGTTTGAGCAAAAATCCCAGTTGGACTGCTTTTTTATGAAGATCTTGGACAAATAAATGCAACATTTTAAGCTCTAGGAATAGATGCCTCTGTTGTGGAATGGGACTTCCAATCTTGTTTTTGCCAGGTTATTTGAGGACCCGATTTGTGGACGCTTGAGAAGAATGAGATTGGACAAATGTTCAGCAGCAAGTCATTTCATGGTCTTGCCCAGTGCTGATATCGGGGATTCTAGGAGGCTGCTTAGTAAGATGGGCCACTCACACAGTGATTTCCCAGGTCCTCTCTTACCCCAGCCCCTCTTTCTCCACCTAGAAGACACACCTCATATGACCCTTCATATACCTGAAGCATCCTAGTCAAGAAGTGTAAGTCCTTAGGGGAGCCTGGGTGGCTCAGTCGTTAAGCGTCTGCCTTCGGCTCAGGTCATAATCCCAGGGTCCTGGGATCGAGCCCTGCATCGGACTCCCTGTTCAGCGGGAAGCCTGCTTCTCCCTCTCCCACTCCCCCTGCATGTGTCCCCTCTCTCGCTGTTTCTCTCTCTGTCAAATAAATAAATAAAATCTTAAAAAAAAAAAGTCTAAGGCCTTATTTCAGTCAGAGACTGCTTATGAGAAATTTTCCTACCAAGTAATTATTGGAAAATGCTCATCTTGGGACTTGTCTTTCTGCCCACTAGGACGTTCTTTCTCAGTCTCTTGTCCTATAGTAAGTACAGAGGTGTCAGCCAGACCCACGGATGGGACTGGTACCCACCCGTCCGTCTTAGACAATAGCAAAAAATTTTCAAGTTCTTAAATTCACAACTCTAGCTTAAAAGCACTGGGCACAGTATTTTGCTGCTTGCATTTTTTATCCTGATTTGGTTGAGGCGAATCCTGCCCTCTGGGGCTTTTTGTTGAAGGAGCCGCCCCACAAATAAAAGAGGGAAAGAAGCCAGCTGAGAGGAGGGAGGCCTGGATAACATCATTTGCATGATTCACACCTGACCTTCTTTCTTATTCCCTGTCCTGTTCTCCTCAGCCAAGCTCTTACTGCTCAGACCAGCGTGTCTCCTCTGTATTCCAAGTGTGAAATGTCAGAGGTAGCAGCCAAAGATAGAGGTGGTCAGGTCACTATTCCATAGTGGTTGGCAGCATGGGTTTTGATATAATGACGAATGAACATGGGTTGGTTTTTTTAACCCCTGCAGCCTTTAACTTAAAGTACCACATTAGGTCAGGTGGCCACCAATGCATAAATGAATGTTGGATTGGTGGAATCTAGTATCCTTTGGACCGGTGAGGGCATTGGGTATTTTTGTATCCTTTGGGTAAATACCTAGTAGTGCAGTTGCCGGATCCTAGGGTAGTTCTATGTTTAACTTTTTGAGGAACCTCCATACAGTTTTCCAGAGTGGCTGCACCAGCTTGCATTCCCACCAACAGTGTAGGAGGGTTCCCCTTTTTCCGCATCCCCGCCAACATCTGTCGTTTACTGACTTGTTAATTTTAGCCATTCTGACTGGTGTGAGGTGGTATCTCATTGTGGTTTTGATTTGTATTTCCCTGATGATGAATGTTGTCGAGCATCTTTTCATGTGTCTGTTGGCCATCTGGATGTCCTCTTTGGAAAAATGTCTTCTTTCAGGGTTTTTGTGTCTCATCTTGGTGTCAAAAAGAGTAAAGATCAGGTTTTGAGTAGGGACCAAGAAAGGTAGAGAGGTCAGGACTTGAATAATTCATCACTGAACAATCAAGTCGTTTTTAAAGAGGTTCAACAGTATTTATCCTGAGAGATTATTAAAATTTTACTTCATTAAAGCAAAACTTTAGGAGAGGAATTCTTATTCTTTCCAATTTTAGTATATGTGCTGCCGAAGCGAGCACTACTTACTCTTTCCTGCATTGAGTTTCCCCCTTCTTCCCAATTGCCTAGTAGGAAGTCTTCTACCAAGAGATGGGAAACCTGGATTTCATAACAGCGGAAAACTGGCCTTCTATTCCCTGGCATTGCATTCCAGTAATACCATATCAGAGTTTGACCTAGTTATTTCATACAGACAGCTGATGCCAAGTCATTGAGGCTTTCCTCCAGTGAGGCCATGGTCTTCTGTCACACATGAAAGACGTGTGTGCAGACCAAATTACGTGGGAGCTGCCTGCCAGCCCGTGCGGCTGAGCAAGGGCCGTGCGCGGGAGAGTGCCTGGAGCCATGTGCAGATGTGGTGCTCATTCCAGGCCTCATTCTCCAGACCTTCACTTCACTGAGTCCGGCTGGATGCCACCAAGGGCAACAGAACGTGGGCTACAGAGAACAAGTGGCTTTTGTTCAAAGCTTTTCAGACATCTGTAATTATGACCAGATTTTTGTGACTCTGTTCCACCCCACCCCACCTCCCCTTTGCCATTCTGAAGAAATTATTCTTTTTTTTTTTTTTTCCACTCTACACAAAATTTCCTCTAGCAGCCGCCCTTGCTGTGACCAATAGTAACATCTTCATTGAAAGGAAGAGAAATGGAAGGAGCCCAAAGTACTTTGTGGCTGAAATTTTGTATAGCTCTAAACACTTTTTAAAGCTGATGGATGTTCAGTAGCTGAAATTGTAAATAAAAGAACTGAGTAGTGCACCAGCCTAAGGCACGGATGTGTCTGTTGTCCTGGCCCCTCGGTGCTCCGGCTAGGGAAGTCACAGTCTGTGGTTAGAATCCCTGGTTAAGTGCGACTGGCATTGAGGGTGTGTTGAGTTAGGTTACACCGGCAGCCTGCACTCCAAGGTGGAAGTAACCTGCTAAATGGGAGGCGGCTTGACTGCTAGCAAGAAACCTTCACCGGTTCCCTGGTGGAAAAGAAAGGAATGACAATTATCAGGTTGTATACATTCACCAAAAGTGTGAAGAAAAGGAAGAAGGGGTGGTGGTAAAATTAGGTGATTTTTGTATGAATTGATGCTAAAGTACAGAGAAGAATTAATCCCATTTAGTGATTAAGTGGTTCTACCAAATGACTACAGAATGCAATATCCCCATGAGTTTTTAATGAAAAAAGAAGTTAAAAATTTAAAAATACTACTTATCAGTTAAAAAGTAGTCTGATTCTTAAACAGCAACAAAATTCACATCAGCATCCCCACAAGCTGTGCGAGAAACACAAACCCAGGTCTTTGCTTAGAGCAAATTAAAACAATTCTTTCCAAATCCACATGGTAATAAAGATTGTTTAAACTCTGTTAGGTCTGTGATGTGACATTATTTCTTTATTTTTAAGCCATAAGGCTTTTAAGCTCTAAACTAAAGGCTCATTTATTGTTGTTGCTGGGGTCATTTGTTTATTGTTTTATTTGCTAGAAGTGAAGGACTATCTTTTGTGGATTTGAGAACAGATACCAACAACTGTTGTAGCTTTTGTGTTTATCGAAGCATCATCTGGTGTATGTTTAATGTTCTAAAGTGGTGCCTTCTGTAAAGTGGTGAGGTCCAGAGAGGTCTTGAAAAATGATGAAAAGGTTAGAAAATATGACTTAGGAAGGATGAGATTTTCATAAACAGTGCTTCGTCTTCGATTTTTCTTCTTCCTAAATGAAGAAGAAACTAAACTTCACTCCTTCACATAGGTACCTCTGGTTACTGTGTTTATTTACAAAGTGATACTTCTTTGCTGTTCAAGGAGGGAATAATTCTGAGATGATTGTGTTTACATACAAAATACTGATATATTCCCATGTGTTTGTAGAATAATCCTAAACTGTTCAATTCAAGGACTTCTTTCACCAAGAACATGTTATGCTTGCAAAGATCATGGTGACTGTGACCTCTTAGTTAAGTAACTAGCAATGGATTTTTTTTCCTCTATAAACACACCGATGTACCTATTAAAACTAGAAAATAAACAATTATAAATGGACACTTAAAAATTACATTAACATTTGTTTTCCCACACAGGAAGAATTTAATGGAAAACCCGACTCCCTCTTTTTTAATGATGGTCAGCGAAGAATCGACTTTGTTCTAGTATATGAAGATGAAAGTAGAAAAGAAACCAATAAAAAGGGTTCAAGTGAAAAACAAAGGGTAAGATTTTGTGTGTGCTATTCTCCTTTTCATTTCTTATTAAACTGTGAAGTGAAAAAAAAAGTGCTGTTTTTATGTAAGCAATAAAGTGAAACTGGTGTTTGAGATATCATGTACCAAACATGCCTTCATATTTTCTCTGCTCATCATTCCCTCAAGGCATCTTAACAAATTTTTTTTTTTTTTTTAAATATGAAGCAGAAACTTCCTCAGGTGCTTAACCTCAGTGGGTTTCACAGCTGAAGGCAGACTTTCTTCTAAGGAATTGTACTTTCTATCTGTCGAAGAGATTTACATTAAAAGCATACTTGGCTATTTGCTACAAGGTGGGAGAGGAAGCTAATGATTAATAATGACAGCAAGTGTAGTAACAACTAGCATTCAGGGTGCTCTCACGGATGGTATGAGCCTCGTGCATGCATTGTCTCACTTTCTTTTCATAATAACCTATGAGGTGCATTCTATTATCGTACCGTTGTAGATGACAGAAGTGACCCTGAGGTTAAATGATTGCCCAAGGTCACCGACTCTAGGATGAGAAATAGTGAAGCCATGGTTCACGATTCTTGTCTTGAATCGAGAACCCACGCTAGTCACCTCTCCCATTTTCTGTCACTTCCCTTCCTTTTTATCCATTACCAGTTAAGCTGCTCCTTCATCCCTTTCCTTTTCTTCAAGCTCTTCTAAATGACAAGACTATTTTTATCTTGCGATAGTAAACCATTTAGTAGGCTAGGGTTATAACAAATGCCTGGACCTTCTGTACCTGAACCGAAACTGTATTAAGCTGAAACAGGACAAAAGGGAGAGAGCATACATGTGTCACTCTTTCCCACTTTGAAAATGACTCCCTCATTCTTTGTTTTGTTTGTTTGTTTGTTCTCACCTCTATGCTTTTATATACACACAACTTTAATTGTCCCTCTCTGGACTTTTTCTCTGAAATACATCATTCCTAAATCTATTGATTTCTGCCCATTCTTTCAAACCAGCTGATGAAATCTGCTTAAAATGAAGCAATCATGCCTGTTTTGTTTTGTTCATTTTGGAAGGGATAAGTTTAGAGGTCTGTATTTGCGTGGTATCACAGAGTAAACCCAGGCATTGGAACTTGACATTCAAATTCTAATTCTGCCACTCCAATTATTGGTGTTAACTTTAGGAAATCAATATGATTTAGGACTTACTAACTT
This sequence comes from Leptonychotes weddellii, assembly GCF_054177405.1. Lineage (NCBI taxonomy): Eukaryota > Metazoa > Chordata > Mammalia > Carnivora > Phocidae > Leptonychotes > Leptonychotes weddellii. The sequence goes on from NC_138373.1 coordinate 98,594,952, forward strand.
TAGGTTATGATTTAGGATTTATTAACTTTAGGAAATCAATAACAAACTGAACTCTAGTGGCTTAACACAATAAAAGTTTACTTATTGCTCATGTCAAGTCAGATGTGGCATCCCTGTTTGGCAAGATGGCAAGATGGGTTGGGGGGAGGGGCCTCTGTCCTTTGCAGTCACTCAGGGACTCAGGCTGACACAGAAGCTTTGCCATATTCAACAGGTAGTTTCTAAGATCATCCTGGGCATTAACATAAATAATAGTTTAAGAGAAAGGATGGAGAAAGTACTTGTGCTTCTTTACCACTTTGGCCTGGAAGTGACAACATCAAGTATGCCACATTCTGTTGGTCAGGACTCAGGAAAGTGGAAAATGTCATTTCTGACTGGACAGCCATTTCTCCACCGGAATGCCACACTGTGGAAAGAGAACATGAATCTTTGGCGGACAGCTGGCTTCTTGACCACAGCTGTTAACTGGCTATATGACTTGAGTGAATTTTCTGATTGGTATCCTGTTTTATTATTATTCTTGAGATGCATGTTATTTTTACATTTTGGCTTCTTTAAAATCAGGGTATGTCTTACAAATGACATATCATAATTTCATTGGCTGAATTTTTCCTATTGATATGTAAAATATTTGTTCATCACACAGTGATGACATCTTAGATTTAGGAAGTGAGATCCAATACCCAATCCATAGGATTGTGGCTAGGATTAAGTAAAATATTATATAGAAATATTATATAAATTGTTAGCACATTTTAGATAGTAGATATTAATTCCTCTACCTTTTATTTCCAGTTTTCTTAAAACAGTGTACTAATACAAAAAGGCATGACTCCTCTTTTGTTACTATATAATTTGTATATATGTATGGATATATACATATATATAAATTTACTAGAGTAATAGAGCTTAGAATGTTTAATCATTTTCCTGTGGACACCAAGATATATTATGTGCAGTCATAGTCACCGTCAAATACTCATTAAGCATCCATATGCCGGTGGAACTGCATTGAGCGCTATATAAAGTAAGTTAAACAAATCTAATCCATTAAAGTGTAAAGGAGACAGTTCTGGTTTTAGACAAGAGCTTCACTGCCATGGTGAAGGGGCCCCAGAGCTGCTTACATTATTAACAAGTGCTGCATTAGTTTTACACAGAAACATAGGTGCCAGGGTAACTCTCATAAATCAGGAGAAAAAAAAAATCATCATTAATTTGTCAATCTCTGAACTCAACGGATAGATGTACCATGATGTTGGTTTTTATAAGCCGTGCTTGAAGTGCTTTGAGTCTGTTTTTGTGCATATTACTTAGATTCCACCAGAATTTAAAGCTCAGCTTTGGAATCACATATTTATTAATCAGAAAAATATTTGTGAGTTCCATCATGCCCTCTGTCAGGCCTTATTCAGGATTTAGGACTCCACCAAAGAAAGGCAGTTTCAAAATCCTGTTTTCTTTGAGAGAAAAAAAAAAATTATGTCTAAATCATATTGATTTCCTAAAGTTAACACCAAGGTAGACTTTGTCAGTGTCTGATCTAAAGAGTATTGTTAAGTACTTTCTAGAGATGGAGAAAGAGAGAAGTGATAGGGCCACAAAACATAGAGGAGTAAACATAGAGGAGTGAAAGGCTGCATCTTCCCATGAGCAAAAGAGAAAATATTTTTTCTAGTCAGATCTCCAAATAGCATGTCACCTTGTCCTATATTAGTGAAACTACTTCAGGAACTTCACACCTTCCTTTAAAAAGTATAAATCGTTTACATTTAGATTAGGCATGGGGAATGACTGTAAGTTGTTTCAATAATATGTGCCCATTTAGCCTGCTGTCCTTGGCACTGAATCACTTTGAATATTTTTTTACTGCAAGAAACAGGAAAACCAAACTCAAAATGGCTTAAGTGCTAAAGGAAATAATTTTCTCACTTAAGAAGTAGCCTAGAGATAAAATCATTTCTGGGTTAGGTAGTTCAGTGGTTTAAAGAGGTCATCAGGAATTCATCACATCCGTCTGCCCTGCCATCCTCAAAATGTTGCTGTTCTTAAACTGACTTTACCTTGTTACAAGATAGCCATTGTACTTCAAGGCACCTGAAGGTGGGAATAGGTAATGCCCTTTTTTAAGGGGGAGGAAAGCTCCCCCTAGAAGGGCCCTAAGCAGATTTCCCTTCACAGTTAATTGTCTATCACGGGTCTGTTCCAAAAATGACTGTTGGCAAGATGAATGGAATTACTTAGCATCATTAGCATAGACAAATGAAGATGAGTCTTTCATCTCTTAAATTGCCTGATCACCCAATACCTGAGAAAGCATCAGGCTTTTCTTAGTAGTAGAGAAGGGAGAAATGACTGTTTACTAGGTAGCCAGCCATGTCTGGCACAGCACATGATTAATTGTATCTAAATATGTTCAATGTACATTGGGAAGAGCAAAGATGTTCTAAATGAAACAAATGTCTATATTTTTCTCCAACTGTTTCTGCTCAGTTTTGTCAGTAATGTTTCTTCCAATTCCTTTTCCTAGACCTGCAAACAAGTGGCAGAATCGATCTATTTAGAATTTTGTTTTGTATGACACTTGGTGTCCCTTCAAACAGATGAGTTTATGACCAAGTAAAGGTATAATTCAGGTGACAGTAAAGAGGGTGGAGGGGTCAAGGTAGCACAAAGACAGTATAAGCAATCCTGAGTTAAGTTTATTTAACTTTCTGTCTGCACAGTCCGTTCCTAAAAGTTAATGGAAAACTTATTTCCTTGAAGGTGATGTAAATTTCATACATGGAGATGTAAATTTGTATTTCATATCTGACTTTAAGAATTCTTTAGTAGGTGGCAGAAGGATCTGGCCAGTGGAGATCATAGCATAAGAGGTTTTTAAGAAATGAGCAATCAAATTAAATTATATCCTTTAACTTCAAATAATGTGAGACAACTAACTGATTGGTTACAGATCCTGTGAGCTTTTAAAACTGTTGTCCCATTGTTTTAGATGCATTATCATGAGGCTGGAAATGTTTGCCTAGAAGCTGGATGAGATCTCTTTGGACATGTTTCAAAGTTCATCAAAAAGTTCTAGTACAGTGAATATATTACATCACTCCATTTACTGAGGTCTTACATTTTTTAGTAAACTTTTATAACAGTGTCCATGAAGATCTTATACTTTTTTTTTTTTAGTTTTAGGTGTACAGTTTAGTAAGACTCAAGACTTACAATACCCAGTGCTCATCACAGGTGCACTCCTTAATCCCCATCACCCATTAACCCATCCTTCCACCCACCTCCCCTTTGGTAACCATCAATTTGTTCTCTATGGTTGAGAGTCTGTTTCTTGGTTTGTCTCTCTCTTTTTTTCCCCTATGATCATTGCTTTGTTTCTTAAACTCCACAGATGAGTGAAATCATATGGTATTTGTCTTTTTCTGATCTTGTACATTTTTATTAAATATTCTTATTTTAAAATTTTATTGATATTTTAAGAAGCATTTTAAACTGTGGTTTGTGATTTATTGTGTTTTAAAAAATTTCATTGATTTTTGTAAGTTCCACCTAGAAACCTTGACAAACTCTTTTTAATTCTAATAGTTTCCAATGCATCTTTTAAGTTTTCTCAGAAAAAGACCAATTATCTGTGAATGGTGAGAGTTTTGCTCTACCTATGCCATTTTTATAGTTCTTTCCTTTTCTTGTTGAAGTGCAACGGCTAAGACCTCTTGAATAAAACCAGTGATGCATAGTAGTCACCATTATAGTGTTCCTGATTTTATTGGGAATGTTTCTAAAATTTCCCCAAAATATCACACCTGCTATAAGATTTTGGTAGTTTTCTTTAAAAAAGCTTAAGGAGTCCCCTTCTAGTCCTGGACTGCTAAGAGTTTTTATGATAACTGAGTTTTAAATTTCATAAATGCTTTTTTTTTTAATCTGTTGAGGGATCACATGGCTTGACTTCTCATTAAGTCTTATGTGTATTAAATGTATGGTTACTGTGGCTAATAGACGATAATTAACAGTATGGATAACTCAAAAATCATTTATTATTGACTCCAGCTTGCAATGTATAATTTTCCTAGTCATTAGCTCCCTACATATGCTAATACTACAATAACATAGTTCATTTATTTATAATTCATTAAAAAGTGTTTGAAGTCACAGAAATAACATCAAGAATAAAAGTAGTTAAAGGAGAAACACAGAGTGACAAATGTAAAGTCCAGGAAAATACAATGAAGCCATGTGTCAGAGTAATAAACAAAATGATTTTTTTATTAACCATAGGTCCTATTCAGAAGTTAGAGTTCAGCTGTAAATTTGCTTCTGAGTTTCCTAGTAGCCAAAGAAAATGGGACATGTTATGTATTAATAACAATATGTTCTAAAGTTTTAACACAATAAAAACAAAACTGTCCAAAAGAAATGTAATGTTCTGAGGATCTCCCAGAAAGAAATGTATTCCATAGAGCCTCATAAAGGAGAAGACATGATTGAATAGACTTAACATTGGCATATCTCCTCCAAGTTGAAGAAATAAAAGGATGGCAGAAGGGGATTAGGAAGCATCAGAACAGAATAAAATATTTCCTGGAAATGACATGTTTGCCACAGATAGTCCATGAATTGGAAACTTAAGGCTTATATTAAGATAGGTTAAGAAGAAATGATGGCAACCAGTGTTGGCTGGTTTTACCTTCCCAGATAACTTTTGGTACGTGTCCTCTCTTCTGTTTTAGGGAGCAAAATCCGGTCTAACTTCAGTTCTCTAGCATTTTAGACTAAGGCAGAGAGCTCTTCTTTATATATATATATATATATATATATATATATTTTTTTTTTTTTTTTTTTTTTTAACATTTTATTTATTTGACAGAGAGACACAGCGAGAGAGGGAACACAAGCAGAGGAAGTGGGAGAGAGAGAAGCAGGCTTCCCGTGGAGCAGGGAGCCCGATGCGGGGCTCAATCCCAGCACCCTGGGATCAGGACCTGAGCTGAAGGCAGATGCTTAACGACTGAGCCACTCAGGCGCCCCTCTCTTCTTTATATTTTTATCTCCTTTCTTTACACCCTACTTGCTTATACTAAGATTGTAGGTTAAAAGGAATAAAGTAAATTAGAATTAGCAGTTTCAAATTACAGCTACAAAATGTATGGCTGGTATAAGCGTGTTTGGGTTTATTTTTGAGTACTCAGCACAAGAGCAATGAATCCAAATCTTGCTTCCTATTCCTCAAGTGGAAAGTGTCCTTGGGCCCAGTCCTTAAAACAGACAAAAAGATCAGTGAAATCCTAAAAAGTAAAACCTGATTATTCCATTTCATCTCACAAAGATGTGGAGAACAGAAAATCCTTTCCTTTCTCTCTGATTGGTCCTTCTGAGATCTGGCCTTAGGTTTGAATGAAGAGGCTGTCATTTGCCCTGGGGATCCCAAACAGTCACCTGTATCTCACTTTTTAAAAGGCACAAGATTAGGAAAAATCAACTATATTAAATTTTCATAAGGAATAGGCTTAGAAGGGATAAATAATCACAAAAGAGTAGCTGCCGTGTGCATAGAGAAGGTGTGTCTTAATGGTATTTCTTAACTTTGATAAGAGGCATCTGCTTTACTCATTGAAAGTAGATTGTTCAGGCAGCATCCTATACCTACTGAGTCAGAATCTCCAGGAGTGGGGCCAGGAAAACTGCTTTAAGCAAGTGCTCCAAGTTGTTTGTATAAGTAAGTACGTTTGGAAAGCGTTGCACTAAAATGTTTATAGTAGTTATCTCAGTAGTGAGTTTTTATAAGTTGCTTTTTCTCCCCTTCTCAGAAAATTTCTGTTTTCTGCTTTACCCACGGAAAGCATTTCTTTTGTAATTACACCTAAAATGTTAATTTAAAAATGAAATTCAGAAGTGACGTTCAAATAATACTCACTTCCATTCCATGCTTATTATTTAGAATGCTCATCTTTTTTCTGTCCCCTAGAGAATACATATTAACCTACTTGAGTAAATTCCTCATCAGATTGGTCCACTAACATTAAATGTTTTATCACCAACATGTGAATTTAAATTAAGTCCCAATTATTTATTCCGCTTACTGCACCTTTTTGAGCACATGATGTATAACTAATAAATAGTACTTAGAGTAGTTAGTAATTTTTTGTACAAATTAAGTACCTTTAACTTATTCCTTACTCATCTTTGTAGGCTTAACAAAGATTGGCAAGTTGAAAAATACACTGTACCACCAGTACTTTGCCTAACAAAGTGCCTAACAAACACTTGAAATTAATCTATGCCTATATTTCATTAATCCCAACTGGTTTGTACTTTATTATCATTACAGTGTGTCCAGTAATTTTACTTCATAGGCATTACAATCCTTGTTTTTTTATCCTGCAAAAGCTGGGTGACATAAAAAAAAAAATGGTAGATTGGTGTTTACAATCAGTATTATTGCTGTATAATTCACAAGCCAGTCCTCTACACAATGACTTTATTAAGCTAAATGAGATGTGTAATCTAAGGTGCTTAGGGGCAGAAAGCTTCCTTAATTATGCCAGTCTGTCCTTTGTGATTTTGATTGCTCTTATTCTTTATTTCTCTGACAGCTGTATTAACCTCTCAAAAGAGATATGAGTAAAATTCCAGTTTCTAGGCTGAGATAGGTACTCTTATCCTTTTTTACTTTGAACCCCCAGCACCATTCTCCACCAGCAGTAATAGAATCACATCCATCTTTTTCGTGATGTACACAGGTGCTCAATGATTACAGTCATTTTGGATTTACTAGACTTAGGTTTAAAAAAAAAAAATCCAGGTTGCAATGCCAATAAATTTGTTCCCCTAGAGACAGAAGAATTTACAGCACAGTCTAAAGTATGACTGGGTGTTTTTCAGAGCCAAAGAGCCTCAATTGGTTATTTTGTGCTGCTAAATACAGACCATAGACTATAGAACATAGTTTAGGTTCATAAATGTAAAGTTTTTCAATAAGGCACATAGATAATTTTTAGTTAAAAAAATGTGTGACCTCATGTTTTTTCAACAAATATTTATTGAACAATGGCTGTCAGTCAATATGCAATATTAATTTTGGTTCATTTTTAACATGGAAGACAGCTCTACCCTAATTTTTTTAAATGTCAAGAACATTGTTACTTATCTAAGTATAAATTCTACAAGGAAGTGAAGATGATGATTTCATATTAAACAGATTGAAGCAATCTTTTCCTAAGTAATCAGTCTTTTCCTGATATGTGCTTGTTTGACAAATACAGCACATATGCTAATTTACTTTAGCTACCTGACAAACCAAGAAAACTGGTTTGATCAATTTTTAAAATATTCCACTAGTTCTTTGTGAATTGCCTTGCCAAAGGAAAATAATAAGAACTGTCTTATTAAAGTAACTCCAAGGTGATAGATTAACATGTTTAAGCAAATAAAAATGTCCTATCCTTGATTCAACTGTTTAAGTATTTATAGTGAGTGGTAAAATAGAGGACATTATAAACCAACTGCAAGGTCTGCCAATTATCTTGAGAGAAATCAGGTAAATATCTCAGGAGTTCTTTATAAAGAACTAGGTAAGAACTAAAATAGGATAAATTAGTTCAACCTTTCTGGAGGGCAGTATGGCAGTACATATTAAAGAACTTAAAATTGCATACGCTCTTTGATTTAACAATTCTGCTTCTGGGACTTTATCCTGAGGAAATAATAATGGATGCACAAAGACTGTTCTACAAGGATTTTTATGATAGTGAAAATTAGGAGCAACCTAAATATCCAACAATTTGAGATTTGTTAAATAAATTATAGTACATCTCTCTGAGAGACTATTACCAAGCCATTAAAATGAGATGGAAGAAAAGTATTTCTAAGGTTTTCTGCATCTTTGATACTCACATGTGCTATACACTCTTGTCAGTGACCTCCCTTATTATACACAGAAATGAGGGAAAAGTGAGGAGATATAAAGCTGTGTTCACAACTTTCAGAGAGTGAAGAGGGGACACACACACACATTCTGTCTCACACAGATATACACATATATCAGATATCAAAGAAGGACCAGGATGACCAAGTGGTATAGAAGAGTGAAGAAGTGGGAGAGCTGAGTAACTCAGCATTAAGATCCATTTCTTGGAGTTCCAGTAAAACAATTTCATTGGTGTCCCACTGAAGGATTAGGGGGTCACTGGGTGGAAGATATGGAGGCCAAGTGGATTGGGTTGCCTTTCTTGTTCAGATATTTGGCATTAAAAAAGAAGAGGTGAGCCTCTAAGACCTGTAGAGGAGAGAGGGTTTTGTGTGTGTGTTTTTGTGTTGTTGTTATTTTGTTTTGTTTTGTTTTTTGTTTGTTTTTCAGGAATAAGGGTAGTTGAGCATGTTTGCAGGAAAAGGGTATGGTAATGGCTAACATGTCTGTATGGCTTATTATGTGTAAAACATGATACTGTGGACTTTTATACCCATGATCACATTTAATCCCTAAGAAAACCTCAAGGTGAAGTTATTTCTTGTCCTATTTTTGAAATGAAGCCACTGATGTTTGTATGATTTAAGTTCTTTTGCCCAGTGTCACAGAATCTGGATTTGAATTTTGATTCTGAACCTAATTGTTATGCCATTATTTTCCAAAAGGAAAACCAAAACTGGAAGGGCTAAAGGGGCTATTTGGTAGACTAAAATCTGAAAGGAAAGAGTCCCATGAAGGCAGTAAAGAGTTGTAGCCTCAATTTAGTATTCTATAGAGGAGGAGGCACGTCTTCTACTGTTCAGCATGTTGCAGTCATGGTGATGCAGTTGATACAACGAAGACAGGAGTAGTTTGTGTTTTGTATGTTAGATAACAGAACTGCCCTCCTATGGGATTGGTTCATTTCCAACTCTCTAAACCCTCCCCCTTTGTCCTCTAGTAATTCAGACTCTAGGGTGTCTGGAAATCACTTCATACACTAGATGCCCCGAGCTATCTGGTGCTAGTATGTTCCAGAATTAAACCATATCTCTGTCATATCCTGTAATACTCGTAAGTAAAAGTTCATGGAACATTTTGGGGGGCTCAGGAAAGGGAAGCTTAGTTGCTACACTCAGTAATTTGTATTTCTTTTTTTTTATAGATTTTTTTTTTTTAAGATTTTATTTATTTATTTGTGAGAGAGAATGAGAGACAGAGAGCACGAGAGGGAGGAGGGTCAGAGGGAGAAGCAGACTCCCTGCCGAGCAGGGAGCCCGATGCGGGACTCGATCCCGGGACTCCAGGACCATGACCTGAGCCGAAGGCAGCCGCTTAACCGACTGAGCCACCCAGGCGCCCCTCAGTAATTTGTATTTCTCAACCCATTCCTACATAACAGGCAACCATCGATCCACTATCCACTCCATTCATTCATTCATCAGACATTTATTGCATGTTTATTCTATTATAGGTCTAAGTGCTGAGGATATCAAGATTAAAAGACATCTCTAGAGGCAAGGATGGTAATTGAAGAGTAGGTAGGGCCATGGAAGGATTTAATATTGTTAAGGGTGGGAAACATTTTTTTTTAAAGATTTTATTTATTTATTTGACAGGGAGAGAGGGAACACAAGCAGGGGGAGTGGGAGAGGGAGAAGCAGGCTCCCCGCAGAGCAGGGAGCCCGATGTGGGACTCAATCCCAGGACCCTGGGATCATGACCTGAGCCGAAGGCAGTCGCTCAACCAACTGAGCCACCCAGGCGCCCGGGTGGGAAACATTTTAAGTGTTTGTTGGCTGGGAGTAAGAGCAATGAAGAGGAAAGAATAAAGAAAAAGAAGATATTGCTGAAGCAAACTCAAGAAGAGATGAAAAGGATGCAGTCTTCTGACCCCAAGAAGATAGATGGTATCTAGCTGTAGATAGGAAGACACCTGCAGGAGTTCACATGAGTGGCTGCCATTTCCCTTCAAGGAAGGAAGCAAGGTCATTTGCAGAGTGTGCTGGTCTGGAGTTGGGTGTGGAGTGTGAGGAGCTCCTTGAAAGTTTGGAACAGCTCCCTGGTGGATGAGTAGGGGCCAGAAAGGAGACGGCTTTGTATCATAGTGGACCTAACTGTAGTAGTAACCATGAATTTGTAATAAGGCCAGTTAACACAGTTATATGATTTCTTTCTGCCAGCACTTAATTATTAAAATAGCTGTTCAGCCACTGGAGAAGTTCCTCTTTTGACTGATTCTCCTGCTCTTCTAACTAGAAAGACATTTGTCTACAAGAGTGAGCCTTCACACTCTAACTGAAATTATTCCTGACTGACTTTGAAAGGATACAGAAGACACAGTCATGGATCCTGCTAATGAGACAGTCTGGGTTGCCCTTGTACAGACTCAGGATGAGTCATCTTCCCTGAAGGAGAGGAAGGCAGAGTGTCTGGTGTACTCAGAGCACCCACTCCCTCCACTCTACAGGGATGTAGGTTTGAGGCTAACAACTTTTCCCTAGTTCGTGGTTACTGAACCAGTCAGGATTCTTGCTGGCAAGTAACAGAAATGAGCTCTAACTTAAGCAGACAAGGAATTTATCAGAAGAATGTTAGGGAGCTCATAGGTTCTTCTGAAGGCTTGGATGAATAAACCTGGAAACCAGGCAGCTAGGAGCAGTGCCCCAAATCCCACTGCAGAGCCATTCTGGGAAAGAAAGCATGGTTGCTGCCCAGAGCGCTGCTGGTACCACTGACCAGCAGTGGTGCCCCAAATCTGCCATGACCTCTACTTCTGCTACCTCGGGAACTGGCATTCACTTTCCCAACCACCCTCGAATGAGTTCTGCTTGGCCCAGCTTCTTTGTGTCACTAGCTTCTGAGTGAGAGTCTGGAGTGGTTGGTCTGATTGACAAGGCCCAGCTCATGTGCAAATAGCTGAACTTCACAGGAGACCAGGAAGGAGAATGATTGTGTTTTTCTCTGCTATAGTGGGCATGGGCTCTGGGGAGAGTTGAAATATTGGGTGGCCATAAAGAACAGCAAATGCCTGTTAACACTGTCATGAAACACATGCATAAAAGTTTCAGTCCTTCTGTATCAGAAGAAGGTCTTAGATCACTGGACACTGAGTTTCTCTGTAGTTCCCGCCATAGCAAACTATTTTAAATTCTTTGAATTTTCAGTATCTGAAGGATGCTCTCGGGAATGTTTGTAGAAGAAATTAATAAACATTTGTTGAGTATAGTCTTTCAACAAGCATGTATTGGGCATCTACTCTGTGCCAAGCACCATGTTGAACATTATTTGCAGGATCATAAATGCTTTTATTTTGTTTTTTATTATTTATTTACTTATTTATACGGGGAGGTAGAGGGAGAGGGAGAGAGAGAATCTTAAGCAGGCTCCATGCCCTGTACGGAGCCCAGAGATCATGACCTGAGCCAGACGTTTAACCTACTGAGTCACCCAGGTGCCCCTCAAAAATGCTTATTTTAAGCAGTAGTGAAGAAAGAAGCAATCAGGCACGAGAACTGGACTACCATGCAAGAATCAAAATGCAGGTTAAGATCTAGAATGAAGAAATACTACCTGTATAGAAGCAGGATGAGTCTGAAGCAGCTTCCCAAGCTGAGGTTGGGGATATGGCAGGTCTGGTTGCTTGTTCATGTTTAGGGTAGTTGTAGCACTTGCTGATTTTTCTCTAAGTGACTATTGCATGCTCAAATTGTAACAAGCAATTAAAGGTATTACATTTGTAAAGCTCTGGCATGTTGTAAGTACTGTATCACATCATTTATTAAATAAAAATTAAAGCAATATTCTGTTTCTGATAATTCCACAAAATATGTTCGGGATTCCACTTGGACTCAAATTTAGCCAAATACTAGGTGTATTTTTTCACCTTTTGGCCTCAGGGCCTTTTTCATACAACCGCCATCTGCTTTCTATTTATTAGCTGCTTTCCATGTTCTAGGCACTTTGATAGCAGCTCAGCCTCTCCTCTGCCCCTGGCAGTTGGCAAATCGTGAATGGCACTCCCTGGGCAAAAGTGGTCTTGACTGCCGGATCCCCTGGATTACCTAAGCCATGATCCACTAATTCCTTTATCTTGTTAACTGCTCAAGTTAAAACAAGTTTTTGGGTTTTTTTTTGGTCCAGCTTTTTCAGTTGTCTTTGATGGGAGAATTGGTCCAGTTAATCTTCTGTGATGACTAGAAATGGAAATTCTGGTTTATGTGTTTTATGTGGTTTAAATCATACAATCCTCATGAGAACCTCAAAAGGAAGTTCATGAGGCTTTCTCCATTCTATAGAGGAGGAAAATGAGGTACAGAGAGTTTGTTTCCTGCCAAGGGTCAAAGAGCTGGTAAGTGATGGCACCAGAATTTGAACACAGGCAGTCTGGTTTTAGCCATCCTGTCTTTACTCATTTTTCTGCTTTCATGAAGCAGTGTAGCTGTTTCTTCAAGAACACCAAAAGCATTCTTTCAAAAGGTTAAGTAAGTCTCTACTTTTACATGCTTTCCTTACAACGTAGGACACAGCTTGACAAAAGCCTAGCCAGATAGAATTTAATATCAATAAATACAGTACATTCCACATCTTTTCAGATGGCCATGTGACACATATCTATTATCAATTAATTAGTTCCCTATTTTTGTAGATTTTTAGATGTTTATACCTTCATGGACATTTTAATCTTGCAGAGAGAAACATTCTTTTGAATTTTGCAAAATTGTTTATGTTGTTTATTGAATTTGTTCAAGGCATGTAGAGATGAAATATACATATCCAAAATTGAACCATCTGTATGTCTGATATGTCTAGAATGCCAGATCTGGGCTTTAACTCTGGCAAATGACATCAGTGAATGGGACTCAAAAAACTCCATTTGTGTGCCAAACCGCTTATGAGTTTAAAAAAAAAAAAAAAAGGTTTTGGAATTGTGCCAAAGTTAGAGACTTTTATGCATCCCGAATGGCCAGAAACCCATGGGGACAACCAAGGCCTTCGAGAGTGCTAAGTGAACAAATCACCAACAGCTGGAGCACCTTTGTTGCTTATGTGCCATTTTGAGCAGATCTCTCTTTTCATCAGATTCAAACTGGTTTGGTTTGGTTTGGTTTTTCTTAAAAAAGACTTTTTCTGTCCTTGGCAAAACTACAGGGTCTAACATATTTTCCAATTTCTTTTGACAGAGAAAAAGACGAGCATATGAATCTAACCTCATCTGTGATGGCCTGCATTTAGAAGCAACAAGATCGGTAAGTGTTGGATCCTTTCCAGTCCTGGGCTGAACTGGTGCTCTTGGGAAGTGGCATGTCATTTGGAATGCTGGAGTGGCATTTGAAACGTGCAACTCTAGTGATGCCTTAGGCTGGAAGGGGAGTCCATCAAAATCTGCATTATAGAATGTATGTTTGTTTCTGATCCAAGTCAGCCTAACTTTTTTAATAGCCAAAGAATGTAATACTGAATGCGTGTATAAATGATTGTTTTCTTCTTTTAAGAGCTTTTTAAAAAGATTTCTTATTTTATAGACAATAGCTTACAAAAAATTAGAGGATATAAGAATAACAAAAATAAAAATCCTCTGTGTTCTCATTATGTGTAAATAACCTTGTGGTCCTTCTAAACTTTTTTATTCCTCAAAATATATGCATTTTTCCCTTTCAAAAAGGGGGATTATTATTTCACAGTTTTATAATTCGCTTTTCTTTCCGTTAATATGTACTAGATGCATTTCTATATTGACATCTTTTTCTAATGGACACATAACATGACATTTAACAGATATATAATACAATAAAGAGTGAGTCCTGTTCTGGGTTAGAAATGTTAAAATTATCATTAAAATAACACTGCAGTGAATATTCTAGTGTTTTTATTTTTAGTCACCAATTTGGATGGAGTGATGGGCAAATTAACAAGTTTGCTTTTCTTTGTTTAAAATAATAGTAATTTTATGAAAGGAATATGAAAAGGAGTATTAATTACTTGCTCAATAATTTGAACCAAGAAATTATCTTTAAGGCAAAAATGTCTGATGGAGTGCAAGTCTGTTTTTATTTTATCTTCATTTTTACCAGTGTCCTGTGTTTTAACTACCAGCAACATGAGAACAATCTATATGTGTTTTAAAATTATGAAAACAATTGGTTTAGTGTCCTGGTTTGTGTTTTTATTCTTCCTTTGTAGATTTTGGATGATAAGCTTGTATTTGTAAAAGTACATGCCCCATGGGAGGTGTTATGTACATATGCTGAGCTAATGCACATCAAATTGCCTCTGAAACCCAATGATCTGAAAACCCAGTCCTCAGCCTTTGATAATTTCAGCTGGTTTACCAAAGTCCTCCAAGTGGATGAAAGTATCATCAAGCCAGAGCAAGAGTTTTTCACTGCCCCATTTGAGAAGAACCGGTTGAATGATTTTTATATTCAGGATAGAGATACTTTCTTCAATCCAGCCACCAGAAGCCGCATTGTAAGTCTAAACCAAATTTAGTTGCTGTCTTAGAGTAATTTGGAACCTGCTGTTTGAATAATTAGTGGTCTGGTTTGGTTGGTTTAGTTTCATTTTTAAAAGCTGCGCCCCCACCCCCTGCCCCGAAAAGAAAACAGGTTCCTGTTACAATAGTAAACAATGGTTGGTTAGTTACACAGTCTAGTGCACACATTTTATTTTGGAATTTTTTTTTTTTTTTAGGTTTACTTCATCCTCTCTCGGATCATGTATCAAGTAAGAGACAATGTTAAAAAGTTTGGGATTAACAAACTTGTCAGCTCTGGGATCTACAAAGCAGCTTTCCCTCTCCATGATGTAAGTCAAATGGCAAAAATGAAATAAAATACCCAAGGTATACTCTAGTGTGAATAAAGAAGGGCTAATCTTCTTAACCTTGAGTTTCTTCTTTCATAAAATGAAGATGGTCTATTGCAAGGATTACAAGCTCATTTAGGGCAGGAACCAGGTTGTTTTGTTCACTGTTGACTCTCAGGCATAGAGAAGGCCATGAGTTTGAATGAGTCAATGAATGGATGATTGAAACAGTAGCCGCCCTGTAGTGCATGTGTAAAGCAGTGCAGATTCGCAGTTAAGCGTGGGCTCTGGGGCTCGCTCTCCCACTTTCTACCTGGATGACCTTGTAAAAGTCATTTAGCCTCTCTGTTCCTCAGTTTCCTCATCAATAAAATGGGGATAATAATCATACTTACCTCATAGAGTTATACTGTAGAGTTATGAGGATTAATTAAATTAATCCCTGTCAAATGTTACAACCATGCCTGGCATATAGGAAGTAGAATGTAAGTGTTAGCTATCCTCATAATTACTGGCAGATGTTATTATCAACCAGAAAAGTATTGGTTCTTTTTAAGCAAAATATGTGTTGGATCTTCTCACTTACCATTTTCTGGAACACAGACTTTTTCCCCCTGAAATATCATTTTCTTAGTGTGTCCTGGAATATCACAAGGCTTTTAAAAAGGCATCTGTCAGGGTTCTTGTCACGATGGCAATACTGCAGAGTGTTGACATTTTTTAAGGACTCCGTTCTGAGATGACAGTAGCTCCTCAAATTCAAGAGCACTTCTCTAGCCGATAACATCTCTCATGAAATGAAAATTTTAAAATGTGACTGCTTCAGACCCTTAATGATGCCATAAATGCAGGGATATTATATCTAAGCTCTTTAAATAAATTCTGTCATTGAAATAAATTAAATACTATATTAGAGTATGCTGTAGCTTTGTTACATTCACTCTCAATTTATCTGAATCTCTAAGACCAAGAAAGCCAAGACTGAGATTGATCATTGCTACTGGGTATTACACGTACTTATGGATGACAACATTATTGAAACGTACTGTATATGTTAATAAACTAGGACACAAAAGAGCTACTTGATGCACATGTGTAAATAGCAGAGAGCTGGGTGGAGAAGCAGGTTCTGAACTTCCTGGTGAAGAGACCCAATATGGCAGCCTGGCCTGACAGTCTATGTGTTTTATATTTGTGCCCAGCAAAATTAGTGATTATAGCATGACACAAACTTTGGAGACACTTGCAAATAGCTGTCATGAATATTAATCTGGGACGCCAAAGTTCAATAGTATTCAGTTGGCATCTGACCATGCCCAGTTCTTTCCCACTAAAGCCTCTTTTACTTGCAGTGTCCCACATCCAGGCTAAGGAATGATCTCCTGTGGCATTTGGAAGGGAAGTGAATGGAGGTCAGAACCCATGTTAAGGCTTACCTGGTGATAATCTGGTTCTAGTACAGGAGGAAGGAAAATGAGTCAGATGGGAAGAGTGACTGAATTGAAGTAGAGGCAGGAAGCTTTGTGTTTTGAGTAAGCGAAGTGTATAATATGTCAAACTTCTTTGTTGTTTATATTCTATGTGTTGTCACAGAGGAACTGCTGAATTGGGGGACAAAGATGCCTGGATTTTAGAAGTGACCTTGATACTAACCCAACCTTAAGGCCCTGGTTCCCAGAGGTGTCCCAGGAGGGCGCTGGACTATCAGGTGTCCCTGCGTTGTGGCAATTTTGGTACTTGAACAGCCCAATTTTTAACTGTTTAGGACTTTGCACACTTGTAGGATGTAAAGCACCTCTGGGGCTCCCACCAGGTACCTGAGGTGTTCTCTAGGATTGTAACAACCAAGCATTCCTCCCCACCCACATTTTTAAGTGGCCACAAACGATTAATAATACCTGGTTGAGAATCACTAAAAATTAGATGATCCATCCATCCCTTCCAGCAAATGAGGGCCCCTTATTCCTGTGAAGTATGAGTACCATATTGAATAAACAGATTTGTGAACACCTAGAGATCATATACTCACTTGTTTGCTTCTGCTTCGCAGTGCAACTTCAGCCATAAGTCAGAGGATCTCAGCTGCCCAAGCGAACGGTATCTTCTGTACAGGGAGTGGGCTCATCCGCGAAGTATATACAAAAAGCAGCCCTTGGATCTTATCAGGTGAGGTGTTGTAGAGAGCATGCCAATGGGAGGACTCAGAGTTGCTCTCGTGGCATCGAAGTGACAGTATTTAAAGAGTATTGCCAACCAGGGAAGCTCACCCAGGCCACTGAGCTTCATTGTCTAGAGCTTTTTATTGAGGCTTCATTATGTAGGCCTGACTCACTGAATCAACATTGCCCATGTGGCTCAATCTCCCACCCTTCCTTTCCCAATATCCTGTGGCTCAAAGCCCTAATCCTCTAGTCATATGGTTGGTCTTCCTGGCATGGCCAGTCCCCATCCTGAATCATCCCATTAGCACAAACTAGGGTCCCTCCGTGAGTCACGTCATTGGCATATACTCTTAGGTGGGGGCCCCAGGGGTTCTTTGAGTAACAAAGTTACCCTTATCTTGGGAAATTTCAAGAGTTGAGAGGTTAGCTCCCAAGAATTGGGAATAAAGACCTACCATATTCTTCATTGCCAGGAGTAAATGTTAGATTTAGCTTAAATAGTATGGTAAGAAAACAAGTTTTCACTGCTTGCCTGTATCTGCTATTAGATACTGTTTTACTATATCTAACAAGATGTGATGACTAGCTCAACATTTGTTTTCTGAAAGCATCAAGGTCAGCTGCTCTCCAGAGACTTTTTATTTATTTATTTATTATGTTAATCACCATACATTACATCATTAGTTTTTGATGTAGTGTTCCATGATTCATTGTTTGCGTATAACACCCAGTGCCCCATGCAGAACGTGCCCTCTTTAATACCCATCACCAGGCTAACCCATCCTCCCACCCACCTCCCCTCTAGAACCCTCAGTTTGTTTTTCAGAGTCCATCATCTCTCATGGTTCATCTCCCCCTCCGATTTCCCCCCTTCATTCTTCCCCTCCTGCTATCTTCTTTTTTTTTTTTTTTTAAAGATTTTATTTATTTAACAGAGAGAGGCATAGCGAGAGCAGGAACACAAGCAGGGGGAGTGGGAGAGGGAGAAGCAGGCTTCCTGCAGAGCGGGAAGCCCGATGTGGGACTCGATCCCAGGACCCTGGGATCATGACCTGAGCCGAAGGCAGACACTTAATGACTGACCACCCAGGCGCCCTTTTTTTTTAACATATAATGTGTTATTTGTTCCGGAGGTACAGATCTGTGATTCAACAGTCTTGCACAATTCACAGCACTCACCATAGCACATACCCTCCCCAAAGTCTATCACCCAGCCACCCCATCCCTCCCACCCCCCACCACTCTAGCAGCCCTCAGTTTGTTTCTTGAGATTAAGAATTCCTAATATCA
>NC_138373.1:98613664-98688380 GCF_054177405.1 Leptonychotes weddellii
ATAAGTTTTACTATTAGATGTCGGGGTGTTGACCTATTTTTATTGATTTTGAGAGGGGTTCTCTGTGCCTTCTGGATTTTGATGCCTGTTTCCTTCCCCAAATTAGGGAAGTTCTCTGCTATAATTTGCTCTAATATACCTTCTGCCCCTCTCTCTCTTTCTTCTTTTTCTGGGATCCCAGTTATTCTAATGTTGTTTCATCTTATGGTATCGCTTATCTCTCGAATTCTGCCCTCGTGATCCAGTAGTTGTTTATCTCTCTTTTTCTCAGCTTCTTTATTTTCCATCATTTGGTTTTCTATATCACTAATTCTCTCTTCTGCCTCATTTATCCTAGCAGTTAGAGCTTCCATTTTTTATTGCACCTCATTAATAGCCTTTTTGATTTCGACTTCATTAGATTTTAGTTCCTTTATTTCTCCAGAAAGGGTTTCTCTAATAACTTCCATGCTTTTTTCAAGCCCAGCTAGTATCTTTAAAATCATCATTTTGAACTGTAGTTCTGATATCTTACTAATGTCCATCTTGATTAGGTCCCTGGCAGTTGGTACTGCCTCTTGTTGTTTTTGTTGAGGTGATTTTTTCCGTCTTGTTGTTTTGTCCAGAGGAGAATAGATGAATGAGAGAACAAACTGCTGACAGGGTAGCAACGTCCCCAGAAAATATACACTAAACAAATCAGAAAAGACCTGAAACCAGGGGAAAAGAAAGGGAAAGAAAGAAAAAAGAAAAAGAAAAAAAGATAAAAACAAACAAAAACAAAACAAAAAAAACCAGTATGATCAAATATGATCAGGCTGGTGCATAGACCAGTGCCACACACTAGATTTTGGGCGTTTTGGTCTGTTAGAAGAAAGTGCCTCCCAAAATTTTAAAGAAAGAAAAACTTACATATTAACAAAAATAAGGGTTAATATGATGAAGGGATGGATTATGACTGTAAAGATGAAAATTATAAAAGATTTTACAAAAGGAATTGAGAAGATAAGAACTTGGTTGAAAAAAAGAGGATTAAAAAAAGGGGAGAGAATGTGATCAGGCAGGAGACTAGAACAAAGCCATACACTAGAGATTTAGGGTATATTTTGATCTGTTAGAAGAAACTGTATCTCAAAATTTTAAAGAGAGAACAGCTTATATATATATATACCAAAAATAAGGGTAACTACTATGAAGGGATAGAATAAGACTCTAAAAATGAAAAATAAAAAATATTTTTTGAAAAAGGGAAAAAGAAAAATTCAAAAAAAAAAAAAGACAGGTAAAAAAAAATAAACTTCGAAAGACCAAAGAATCATGGGAAAAAAGCCGTGGATTCTATGTGCAGTATTCCCCTAGCACTGGAGTTCTGCCGTTCTCATTGATGGGTAAACTTGCCCTTGGCTGGCTGTTCTTGCTGATCTTCTGGGGGAGGGGCCTGTTGCTGTGGTTCCCAAATGTCTTTGCCAGAGGCGGAATTGCCCCGCCCTTGCCGGGTGGGGATAAGTAATCTGCCTGGCTTTGGGGAGCTTTTGTTCCCTGCAAGCTTTCCCTACAGCTTTGGAGGATGAGTTTGAAAATGGCGGCCTCCCAGTCTCTGACCCAGAGGAGCCAAGAACTTGGGCCCCACTCCTCAGTGAGTCCCCAGAGAAAAGCAGTCAATCATTCCCGTCTCCCCGGTCTCCCACTGTACTCTGTGCTCACCCAGCATGTGACCCAGTGTTTCTATCTCTGGCTCATGACCCCATGTGGAGTCTCCCAACCCAGCAGATCCCTGCGGTGCACTCCCACGCTGCTCCTTCTGGGGGGAGGAAGGGGAGTCTCCCCGAATCTGCCGCTTGTTGGGTCCCTGCTGGAAGAGCAGTGGCCTGACTGCTGCGGATCACGGTTTATGGCAACCCCGAGCTGAGAGCCCGCTCCTCGGCTCCGTCTCTGCAGCCAGCTTCCCCGCTCCGATACCTGGGAGCTCTGCCGCACTCAGGCACTCCCGGTCTTTCTGTGACCCCGAGGGTCCTGAGACCACACTGTCCCAGAGAGGGCTCCATCCCCTGCTTAGCCACTGGAGCAACGTCACTCAGTGGAGCCGACTTCTAAAAGTTCCGATTTTGTGCTCCGCTGCTCTTTCACTTGCCAGAAGCAGCCGACGGAGGCCCCCTCCCCTGCCATCTATCTTCCCGAATATTGCCTTGGATTCACTTCTCCACCCGTCCTACCTTCCAGAAAGTGGTCACTTTTCTGTTCAGGGAGTTGCTGCTATTCTTTTCTTCGATCTCCTGTTGAGTTCGTAGGTGTTCAGAATGGTTTGATCCCTATCTAGCTGAATTCCTGGGACCAGACGAAATCCAGGTCTCCTACTCCTCTGCCATCTTGCTCCGCCCTTCTTCCTCTCTAGAGACTTTTATTGTTTGGGCAAGGCTGCTAGAGAGAGACAGACCAAAAATAACCAACAAACAAATAAAATTAAGCAAAGAAGTAAGCAAAATTTCTGATTGAAATGAAGAAACAGTGATGAGATGGGGTGGGGGAAAGAAGTGAAGAAAGTTACGTTTGAGTTGGAAACATATGAACTAAGACCTGGATAGTGAAAAGGAACCAGGATTTTGTGGATTTGGAAGAAGTCATTTTAGGAATAGGGGCAGTTTGCACAATGGCCCGAGGCTCAGGGACATTGGCAAGTGTGAGGAAATACCGAAGACCCGTGCTAATGAGAGAAGAGAATGATGAGACACAGGTTAGAAGTGGGGTAGTGGGAACATGGAAAAGAGTTTAGACTGTAAGTGCAGTGAAAAGCAGTTGTGATACTTTTAAGTAATCAGATAATTTTATCTCATTCACATTTTGCAAAGATAATTTGGGGAATGGACAACAGGGGCCCCAGGAAGCAGGGAGAGCAGGTAGGAGGCCATCAGAGTGGCCAGAGGAGAACCCGCTGCATAGTTGGAAAGGGGGTTAGGAGGGGAGTCAACAGGACTTGCTTATGGGTGGGATGTGGAGGGTGAGGAGGGGAGAGTCGGTTTTACCCCAGGTTGGCCTGGAGCCAAGTGCCTGTTCTTTCTACCATACTTCTGTGCCTACTGACATGGGAAAACCACTTGACCTTGGAAGTGAGAGTTTTAAAACACTGAAGAGTTTTGGGTGCCTGGGTGGCTCAGTTGGTTGGGTGACTGCCTTCGGCTCAGGTCATGATCCTGGAGTTCTGGGGTCCAATCCCGCATCAGGCTCCCTGCTCAGCGGGGGAGTCTGCTTCTCCCTCTGACCCTCCCCCCTCTCATGCTCTCTCTCTCTCTCTCATTCTCTCTCTCAAATAAATAAAATCGTAAAAAAAAAACACTGAAGAGTTTTGGTTTACTTTGTTTTATATTTTATTATGGGAAATTTCAAACATACACAAAAGGAGAGAGAACAGTACCACAAAACTGCCTATATCTGTCTCCCAGCTCCAAAAATTATGAACCTGCACGCTCATGGACTAACTGCATTTGGTTCATTAATTTCTCACCTTCATTGCATCTTGTCTGTTGTTTGACTTTGTATTGTATCTTGTCCTGTGTGGCATGTATGAAGCCAAATCAAATGTGCAGTGAGGTGTCATTGAGTTTGGAGTCCCGAACCTGTTACAATTGTGCAAATTTTGCTTTATGAGTGAATAAAGCTGACATTGTGGAAAGACACAACTTGTGCCTACGCACCTTTATGGCACGCTTGGGACAAGAACTGAGTGTGCTGGGTCTCCAGATAGAAGGAGCTTACTGAGTGCTCAGCTCAGAGGATGAAAATAGAGCCAGCCAGTCACCTCAGCATGACATCTAGTCACGACAACATGACACCTCAGGACACTGAAGACAGAAAGAAGATCCTGAGAACCTCCAGAAAGAGAAATAGGGTTCATTTGAAGGAGCAAGACTCAGAATAACATTGAACTCCTCAATGACAACACTGCAGGTAGAAGAAAAGAGAGCAATAATTTCAAGTTTCCAAGGGAGGTGATTTCTCACTTTCCAATTCCATACATGGTCAAGCTGTTAAAATAAGTGTGAGGAATTTTCACAATTTAAATGTGCAAGGTAATGGAGGGGGTGCTCCATGAAGGAAGAGAAAAACATGACTTCAGTAAACAGGGATTCCCAACATGACAGAGGAATGGCGAGATCCCAGGTGACGACTCTGGCAGGGCTAGAGAATCATTAATCAGGGTGGAGAAGATCTGATGGGATTTATTCAAGGAGATGAAATCAAGAAACTACCTCATGTGTTTGAAAGTACTGAGAAAATTACATGTTAGGTAAAAGTCTGGGGTTAAATTGTTGGTAAGCACACGGAAAACTAAGCAGTGAACCACTGTGACAATTACTAGAACTATCTGACCCCTTACTGAGTATATACTTATAACTTTGATCAAAAAGCTGAATTTTTAGAAATTGGTGTTAAGAATTGGGGTTTTTTGGCAGAAAGAGAATGATCAGAATATCATATTTGAAGGAATTATTATTATATTATTCCCAACCTTTCAGCAAGATCTTGGAGGCAGGTTTCTGAGATTCAAAAATTCTTTCTGAGGGGCGCCTGGGTGGCTCAGTCGTTAAGTGTCTGCCTTCGGCTCAGGTCGTGATCCCAGGGTTCTCGGATCGAGCCCCACATCGGGCTCCCTGCTCAGCGGGAAGCCTGCTTCTCCCTCCCACTCCCCCTGCTTGTGCTCCCTCTCTCGCTGTGTCTCTCTCTGTCAAATAAATAAATAAAATCTAAAAAAAAAAAATTCTTTCTGATCTTCTTGCCTCCAATATAATGTAGATATCTTTGGAAATAATGAACTCCTTGTCATTGTCAGTATCCAAGCAGGGACTACCTGACTAGCTCTAAATGAGGCAGAATATTTTTACTATTGAGGAGTTGGACCAGTAACCTCTAACATTCTTTCCAGTTTTAAATGTAGCATTTCCAGTGTGGATGGTTGATAAAAACATACCACAGAAAATCTAACAGCCAAGACGTTGCAAACCCATTGCCTGGCTTTTCTTTCTCAGGCACTACCCTGAGCCTGTCATTGGCCTGCAGTCTAGGAGCCAGACAACACAGCCCCAATCACTTAAAAATGCAACACTTGGTTCCTCCTGACCCCTGATTCCAGGTCTGTCTCAGCCCTTCCTTATCCCCAGGGATGTGGCCTACACCCAGGCCTATGACCTGTGAAGCTGACCACTGGTTCAGCCCAGAGATGTTCCTGTCTGAAGGAAGTCTCCTGGGACTTCAGGTCTTCCTCAGAGCTTAGTCCCCACCAAGCTAAGCCCAAGGACCTCAGCCCAGCTCCATACTGAGCTGGAAGTCTCATAGAGGCCTCTTAGGAAGCGAAGAGCTAAGTAAATCTACAGTTTCTGTGGACCAGTACTGAGCCAGGAAGGAGGCAGTCTAGGAAAGATCAACAACAGCCAACAGTCATCATCTCAATGTGCTCTCCTCACCTCTCAACTCTTAGTGCCCAACTGTGTCTGTCTCCCTTTCAGGAATAGTCTGGAGCTGCTTCCTGCCCTGCCCCCTTTCTTCCAACTGTGCCTCCCTGGACTCTTCCATTGATGAGTTTTCAAAACTTAGAAAAAATAGAAGTGCTAGATATAAGGAATACAGGACGGTGGATTCCTCAGTCATTATCAGTGACTTCTTATCAGTCCTTTTCTTGTATTTGTGATTGACATTACATTTGCTCCAAGGAAGTTCCCTGGATAAGCAAAAGCAGGTTAACTGGGAGCAGATTGTTCATGTTCATTTGTCTCATGCATGTTACAAACAATCTTTTGGAGAATGTATCAGTTGTGTTCGTATTTACAAAGAAGGATGATGATGTTCTCTATTTGCTTACTATGTAGCATTTTTCTTTCCTTCTCCCTGTTCTAGTTGACTTTGCTTCATCAGGCTCACCAGTGATCAGTACTTCTATGATACATAAAATACTTGTTTCATAGTAGAATTTGGGGTCTTTATGAAAATGAACATGTTTTAAGTATGAATTGGGTAAGAGGTTTAAGCTTAAAGCCTCCGGTATTTAAAATCAGAAATTAAGGTTAGGATGAAGCTGCAAAGTGGTTCAATTAGCAATAATCGCGCCTCCGATAACCAATTTCTGTCTTTGTTCAGGAAATATTATGGAGAAAAGATTGGAATCTACTTTGCTTGGCTGGGCTACTATACTCAGATGCTCTTGCTGGCTGCGGTAGTCGGAGTGGCTTGCTTTCTCTATGGATATTTTAATCAGAATAACTGTACATGGAGGTAAGTTCTGTTTATTCCTTGTTACTGTGATGAAAAGTTGATTAGACATAAAATTATTTTCAGGGTCTTAGACTGTTTTAGTAAAGGAAGACTCATCACAGAACACTTAACTGCTTTGGATGATATATCCCTTTTGTCCTGAGTATAATAACTAAGTGGAAAAAAAATTTTTTTAGATAATGCGGCCCAGTTTCTGACAAGAATATTACCCTTAGGAAACACTCCAATTTTTAAAGACAATACTTTGAAAAAGAAAGGCCGTGTGGAGGGAGGATTTTCCTTGAACTTCTGCTCCCCAGAGGAATGCTTCACTCAGCCCTATAGATGTGAGCCAAAAGCAGCTCTGATTTCTTCAAGGTTTCAAAGGCAAAACTTGATAAAATTGGTGTCTTTATGCTTTTAGAAATGACTTTTTAATATATATTAGGAAACATGTTTAAAAATTCAAGTAAACAACACTTTTGTTTTTGTTTTACTTTTTAAAAAATTAGGCCTTACAGTGTTATGGGAAAAAAAATAAGTGATAAACAATTCGTTTGTGCTTGATGTTAGAATTAAAATACCAGCTGCACTGTCTAAAGGGAAAAAGCGTGGATGCCAGAACACACTGAATTTCACCATCACTGTTCTGAATTGTGTTATTATTCCTCTGCTTTTGGTAGTCTCAACCTTTAGAAGGGATGCAACACTGAAGCAGGCATTTTCTTGTGTTCACCTGGCCTCTCTCCAGCTGTGACAGCCAGATCAAAATTTCTGGGCACCAGCAATGAGCTAGCTGATGACCAGATTTTTCTAGCCCCAAGCATATCAGCCTGGCTCCCAAGGCAGGAAGCTTACATGGCAGCTCTGATGTATAGGCATAATTATCCATTCTATTTAATGGAGAATTCTGAGCGTTTTGTACCCATTATGGCTTCTTAGCTAGAAAGCTGCAGATGGTCTTTGAAGTATTCTCCTCTCTTCACTGAAAATACAGAGTTCAGGGCCAAAGGCTGAATGTTGATACTTTTTGCCAAAATTTGTCTCTGGCTTCTCCATTGTTTTGTATACTGTTCCAACCAAAAACAAAACAAAAAAACAAAACCAAAAAAACAAAAACCAAAAAAACCAACATCTCAAATATACACTTTCAAAGTACAAAAGTAGCATTTTTATAAGGTTCTTGCATTGTGACTGTTCTCATTACAGGTCATTTTATACAAACACCCCAACAGTCACAGCACATGTTTCTACTATTTCACAAAGATTAGTTTACAGAAATCTGGGGGAGGGTCTTGGGGATATACTCCCTGTGCTCAGAACTATTGGGGCTTTAATTACTATTTAAATACATGCATTTAAATATTTTCAGTTAAGTTTATTACATGCTGAGTAGATTCACAGGAATAGAAAATGTATTTAAGGTATAAGGAATAATGGATGATCCCTCACCAGTTTAAGAAAGAACATTACTGTTACCTGGGAAATGCTTCACGCAGTTGCATTCCCTCACTTTCCACTTTGGAAATAGAACTACACCAAATTTTGATTTTTTTTTTATCACTCCTTTATATATACTATATATTCTTTATCAGATATATTTGTATCCCTACAAAATATATTTCATTTTGTGTGCTTTTGGAAATATGCATATGTAAGTGGAGGATACTATAGGTATTTCCGCTTCTATAAAAGCTTATGTTTAAAGCTTATGTCCCCCTTTAAACATAACAGCTTTATTGAGATATGATTCACATATCATAAAGTGCACCCTTTCAAAGTATACAGTTCAGTGGTTTTAAGTCAATTCGGAGTTGTGCAGCCATCACCACCGTCTAATTTTAAAACATTTTCATCACCCCAAAAAGAAACTTCATCCCCATTAGCAGTCACTTCCTAACCCCCCTTCTCTTAGCCCTTGCAACTGTGAATCTACTGTCTGTCTCTGTGGATTTGCTTATTCTGGACATTTCATATAAGTGGAACCGTACAATATGTGGCCTTTTGTGACTCTTCTTTGACTTAGCATAATCTTTTCAAGGTTTATTCATGTTGTAGCATATATCGGTACATCATTCCCCTTTGTGGTCAAATAAAATGACATTGTATGGATATACCACATTGTTTATCCATTCATCCATGTCAATTTAGGTTGTTTCTACTTTTTGGCTATTATTACTTATTCTGCTGTGGACATTCATGTACAAGTTTTTGTGTGAACCTACGTTTTCAGTTCACTCGAGAATATATCCTTCAAAAAATGGAATTGCTGGAATACATGGTAACTCTATGTTTAACATTTTGAGGAGCTGCCAGAGTATTTTTCAGAGTGACCGCACCATTGTACTTCCATAGTAGCAATTTATGAGGATTCCAATTTCTCCACATCCTCATCAACACTTGATATTGCTGGGTTTTACGAATACCTATGTATTAGTCATCCTGGTG
This sequence comes from Leptonychotes weddellii, assembly GCF_054177405.1. Classification (NCBI taxonomy): domain Eukaryota; kingdom Metazoa; phylum Chordata; class Mammalia; order Carnivora; family Phocidae; genus Leptonychotes; species Leptonychotes weddellii. The sequence goes on from NC_138373.1 coordinate 98,622,332, forward strand.
GGTATGAAGTGGTATGTCAGTGTGGATTTGTTTGTATTTCCCTAATGCCTACTGATATTGAGCATCTTTTCATGTGCTTATTTGCCATTTGTATATCTTCTTTGGAGAACATCTGTTCAAATCCTTTGCCTCTCTTAATTGTGTTGTCTTTTTGTTGTCTTTTTTAAACTGTTCTTTATCCTGGATAAAATCCTTTATCAAATATATTGCAAATATTTTCTCCCATTCTATGGATTGCCTTTTCACTTACTTGATGGTATCCTTTGAAGCACAACAGTTTTTAATTTTAATGAAGTCTAGTTTACCTAATTTTTTTCTTTTGTTTGTGCTTTTGGTATTGTATCTTAGAAAGCATTTTTATCCAGAGTCATAAAGATTTTATCAGTGTTTATCATCTAAAAGTTTTATAGATTTAGGTCTGTGATTCATTTTTTTACCAGGTATATATCCAGGGGCCCCAGCACCATTTTTTTTTTTTTTAAGATTTTATTTATTTATTTGACAGAGAGAGACACAGTGAGAGAGGGAACACAAGCAGGGGGAGTGGGAGAAGGAGAGGCAGGCTTCCCGCTGAGCAGGGTGCCTGATGCGGGGCTCGATCCCAGGACCCTGGGATCATGACCTGAGTCGAAGGCAGATGCTTAATGGCTGAGCCACCCAGGTGCCACCCCCACCCCCCAGCACCATTTTTGAAAAGACTGTTCTTTCCCCATTTGATTGTCTTAGCACCATTGTCAAAAACCAATTGGCTAGAGGTGTAACAGTTTGTTTATGGACTCTCAATTGTTTTCCATTGATCTCTATGTCTGCCCTTTTTGCAAATACATACTATATTGATTACTGTAGCTTTGTTAATAAGTTTTGAAATTGAAAACTTCAAAACTTTTTCAAGATTGTTTTGGCCATTTTGGGTCCCTTACATTCCATGTTAATTTTAGGATTAGTTTGTCCATTTCTGTAAAAAAGCCAGAATTGCATTAAATCTCAGGTCAATATTAAGACTTCTGATCTATGAACATAGAATGTCTTTCCATTTATGTAGGTTGTCTTTAATTTCTATTAATAAACTATTTTGTAGTTCTTACTATTTTGTATTTAAGTTTCATACTTTTCTCAAATTTATTCTAAGTATTTTATTCTTTTTGATGCTACTATAAATGAAATTGCTTCCTTCATTTCATTTTTGGATTATTCATTGCTAGTGTATAGAAATATAATTGCTTTTTGTGTATTGATTTTGTGTCTTATAACCTTGAGGGGCCGGCTTATTAATTCTAATAGTTCTTTGGTACATTTCTTAGAATTTTAATATGCAGTGTCATGTCATCTCGAATAAAAAAAGTTTTACTTAACTCCTTTCCAGTCTGGAGGCTTTTAATTTATTTTCCTTGTGTGGTTCCCATGATTAGACTCTCCAATACAATATTAATCTTAAGAGGGAAACATTTAGCCCTTCACCAGTAGGGATAACATTTGCTGTGGGTTTTTCATAATTGTTCTCTATCAAGTTGAGAATCTCTTCTATTCTCAGTTTTTATTTGTTACTCTGTTAAAATGGCATATTACATGAATTGATTTTTGTATGTTGAACTATCCTTGCATTCCTGGATACATCCCATTGGATCATGATTCTTTCTATATGTTACTGGATTTGATTTGCTAGTATTTTGTTGAGGATTTTTGCATTTGTATTCATAAGAAATAATGGTCTATAGTTTTTCTGTGACGTCTTGGTATGATTTTGGTATCAGTGTAACATTGGTATCATAGAATGAATTGGGAAGTGTTCCCACTTCTTTATTTTTAGAAGGGTTTGTGAAGCATTTGTGTCAGTTCTTTAAATGGTTGATAGAATTCACCAGTGAAGCCATCTGGGCCTAGGCATTTCTTCATGGGAATTAAAAAAAAAAATTTTTTTTTTTTTTTAAAGATTTTATTTATTTATTTGTGAGAGAGAGAATGAGAGACAGAGAGCACGAGAGGGAGGAGGGTTAGAGGGAGAAGCAGACTCCCCGCTGAGCAGGGAGCCCGATGCGGGACTCGATCCCGGGACTCCAGGATCATGACCTGAGCCGAAGGCAGTCGCTTAACCGACTGAGCCACCCAGGCGCCCAAAAAAAAAAAATTTTTTTTTAAATTACTAATTCAATCTCTTTCCTTGCTATTGGTCCATTCAGATTTTCTATTTCTTCTTGAGTCGGCTTCAGTTATTTACTTCTTTCTAGGAATTTATTTCATCTAGATTACTTAATTTGTTAGCATATAATTATTCATAGTATTCCCTTATAATCCTTTTTATTTTTTTAACGTTAATAGCAACGTCCCTCCTATCATTTCTGAATTTAATAATTTGAAACTTTTTTCTTTTTCCCAATTAGTCTAGCTAAAGATTTGTCTATTTTGTTGATCTTTTCAAAGAACCAACTTTTGTTTTGGCTGATTTTTCTGTTCGTCTATTCTCTATTTCATTTATTTTTGCCTTTTGCCTTTCATTTGAATGTTTAATTCATTTACATTTAATCTCATTTTTATTTTCTATCTGTTTTATGTCGTTTTCCCCCCTATTCCTCTATTACTACCCTTTTTTTGTGTAAAATAGATGTTTTCTATACCATTTTAATTCCAGTTTGTTGTTTCTTACTCTTTTGTTGTTGTTATTTTCTTAAGGGGTTGTCCTGGAGATTGTAATTAATATCTTGTTGTAAAGCAATTTCATTCAGTTTTAATGCCAACTTAATTTCAGTGGTATGCAGAAAGTTTACTTCGGTACAAGTCTTTTCCTTTTGTGCTATTATTCTCATACAAATTACATCTTTATGCATTATAAGCCCATCAACATAGTTTTATAATTATTGTTTTATGCAGTTATCTTTTACATCAGATAGAAGAAAATAATTAAATGCAAATATATATATATATATATTTTTAAAGATTTTATTTATTTATTTGAGACAGAGAGAATGAGAGAGAGAGAGCACCTGAGAGGGGGGAGGGTCAGAGGGAGAAGCAGGCTCCCTGCTGAGCAGGGAGCCCGATGCGGGATTCGATCCCAGGACTCCAGGATCATGACCTGAGCCGAAAGCAGTCGCTTAACCAACTGAGCCACCCAGGCGCCCTAAATGCAAATATATATTTGTAATGTGTTATTTACCTGTGTAGTTACCTCTACTAAGTGCTCTTCATTTCTTCAGGTGAGTTTGAGTTACTGTCTAGTGTCCTTTCATTTAAGCCTGGAGGACTTTCCTTAGTAGTTCTTGTGGAGCAGGTCAGCTAGCAACATGTTCTTTCAGGTTTTGTTTATCTAGGAATGTCTTAATTTCTCCTTCATTTTTTTTTTGAAGAATAGTTTTGCTGGATATAGAATACTTGATTGACCATCTTTTTCTTTCAGCACTTGGAGTATACCATCCCATTGCCTTCTGGTCTCTATGGTTTCTGATAAGTCAACTGATTATCTTACTGAGGAGTCTTTGTACATGCTGAATCACTTTTCTCTTTCTGCTGTCAAAATTCTCTTTGTTCTTGTCTTTGGACACTTCAAGTCTGAAGTGCCTATGTTTGGATATCTTTGAGTTTATCCTACTTGGAGTTTGTTGAGCTTCCTGGGTGTACAAATTAATGTTTTCATCAAATTTGGGAACTTTTCAGTTGTTATTTCTTCAGATATTCTTTCTGCCCACTTCTTTTTTTTCCCCTTCCTCCTGGGACTCCTATTATGTGCATATTGGTATTGTTGATGGTGTCCCACCTCTCTCTGAGGCTGTGTTCATTTTTCTTCATTACTTTTTCTTTCTGCTCCTCAGACTGAATAATCTCAGTAGACCTAGTTTTAAATTAGCGGATTTTTTTTTTCCCCCTGCTGGTCATCTGCAGAGGAACCTCTCAGTGAACTTTTCATTTTAATTATACTTTTGTATCTCTAGAATTTCTACTTAGTTCTTTTAACAATTTTTTATATTGATATTCTCTGCATGGTGAGATGTTCACATAGTTTAATTCTTTAGGCAGAGTTCCTATCAGGTCCTCAACCTATGTTTAATTGCTTATTTAAGTTTTTGTCTAGTCAGTCCAATATCTAGGTTTCCTCAAGGACCAGTTTCTATTGACTGCTTTTTTGCGCCTGTGTTATGACCAAAATTTTCTGTTTCTTTGTGTATCTTGTAATTTTCTGTTGAGAACTGGGCATTTTAAATATTAAAATGTGGCAGATCTAGAAATCCTATTTCCCCTCTTCAGAGATGTGGCTTCTGTTGTCATCACTGCTGCTGTTCATTCAGTTACTTTCCTGAACAAATTCTGTAAAGTCTTTATTTTTTGTTGCATGTGACCATGAAGCCTGTGTTCAATAAGCTTAGTTGTCAGCTAATGAATGGACAGTGATTTCTTTAAATGCTGGGAACCAGTCATTCTTGGAGCCTTTGCCAAGTTGCTCTGTGTGTGTCTATGGGGAATGCCTTCAGCACTTTAGCAGGCAGTTTGCAGACTTCTTGCGCCTTTACTCCCCACTTATACAGAACCTCAAAGCCAGCCAGAGATGAGGGATTAAGGTTTCCTCAGGCCCTTACTGGCCACATGCACTGTCCTACGCATGCACATGGCCTTCTACAATCCTAGGAATTAATTGGAGCTTTTTATTTTTTTAAAGATTTTATTTATTTATTTGACAGAGAAAGACACAGTGAGAGAGGGAACACAAATGGGGAGTGGGAGCGGGAGAAGCAGACTCCCTGCCGAGCAGGGAGCCCGATGCGGGACTCGATCCTGGGACTCCAGGATCATGACCCGAGCCGAAGGCAGTCGCTTAACCAACTGAGCCACCCAGGCACCCTAATTGGAGCTTTTTAAAGCCTCCTATAGGTATCTCATTCCCCAATGTTTCCTTTTAAGTTTTTTTGATCAGCATCTTGTTAGCCCCTCCTGGTATTGCCACCTCAGGCAGTTGTAAAGTAATACTAATACTTTCAGCAGACACTCTGGGGATAGTATTGTTTGCACAGTATGTATGAGCTCTGATACGGGTGAAAAATAACAAATCCTGTTAATGGAGCTTTTCCGGGGAGCTTCCAGACTAGTCAAATAGTGACAGTTCTCTGGGGATGGGTTTTTTGGTAGCTTCAAATCACTTCTGCCTCCTTCAGTGGCTGCTAGGCTACCATGGTTGTGGGGCTGTTGTCTTTGAACCCCACCATTAGGCTAAGGATATGGGGATGGGGATAGGTCAAAGTAAAATGTCACAAAGCTCACTATCTTTATGGAGATTTAGCTATTTTTACTTCTCAGACTACTGTAAGCCCTTGTTTCATTTCTAGAGTTCTGCAGAGGTTACTTTTTACAAATTTTGCCAGTGTTCTCGTTGCTTTTATGGAGGAGCAGATTTTCCAAGATCTTTACTCAGCTATTCTAGAAGTGTTTTCCCTGCCAGTTTGTTTTTAACTGAGTTATTTGCAAGGCTAACGAATTCTACAACTCCAGTGCCATTCACATAAGGAGTCCATCTGAGAAGCTTCCCCCAGAGGGAGCAGTCTGCACCCTCTTGTAAGTTTGCTTTTTTCTTATTAATTTATTAACTTGTAGAAGTTCTTTAAATACTCTAGTGAATAGTCCTTTGTCATTTTCATGTGTTGCAAAACTTTTACCTGTTTGTGGCTATTTTTTCTTCTCCCGCCTTTATGGTCTTTTAATGAAGTTCTCACTTTTATAAGATTTTGAATTTCTCAATATTTTCCTTTATGATTTATACTTTTTGTTTTCTCATTAGTGGAGTTTTTCCTTACCCCCAATGTTTTCTAGATATCCTCCTTTTTTTTTTTTTCTAACAAGTTCCTACTGCTGCATTCCCATTTTCTACCTGGAGTTGATTTGTATGTGATAGGCTTTAGGAGTTCAGTTTCACATTTTTCTATATTGGATATTCGATTGCAGCAAATGTCACTTCTCACTTTACTGGTTTGCTGGACCAGCCCTGTCCTAAGTCAGTTTCTGTCTATGCAGGGGTCTCTTCATAAACTCTGTTTTTTCTTGCTCAGTTCTTCTTAACCTATGGCAATAACACCTCGTTCTTTAGGAATGTCTTGAATGGTCTGAGCCTTTTGCTCTTCTATTGAATTTATGGCTCAAATGAAGGAGAAATAACACCTTCAGATGTTGATTCTTCCAAATTATGAACATGATAATGTATCTATTTATATAGATCTTCTTAACTCTTTCAGAACAGTTTTATCATTTCCTCTCTAAATCTTATACATCTGGAATTTGATTTATTTCTAGGCTCTTTATATTTCTTAAGCTATGGAAAAATGGTATTTAAAAAAATTAATTTTTAATTGTTGCAGATCTATAGGGGTGTAATTCCTTTTTCTGAACCCTGTGTATATTTTGTATACAGATTCTGTGTCCAGCATCCTATATTTGTTTTTCTTGACTTACTGTGCCGGCAAGGCCCTCCAACTGAAAAGAAGTAGTGATAACAGGATACTTTACCCTGATCTAAAGGAAATAGTTCAGCATTTTACCATTAAGTATAATGTTGTTGTTGTTTTTTTATAGGTTTTATGTAGCAAGCCTTTGTTAGGTTAATGAAGTTCAATTCCTTTCCTAGTTTTATAAGAATTTAGTTTTATTTTCTTATCACAAATGGATGTTTGATTTTTATCATGCTGCTAGAAAGGAAGTCCTAATCATTAAAATTTTTAAAATTTTATTTTTCTCTTTCCTATAGCAAAGAAGTTTGTCATCCTGATATTGGTGGCAAGATCATCATGTGTCCTCAGTGTGATCAACATTGTCCATTCTGGAATCTTAATATTACTTGCGAGTCCTCAAAGGTAATTTTTGTTACTCTAAATATTTGCAAATAATGGAAGATTTTTTTTTCTTCTAATAATTTTAGCACAGCCTGGAATTATTTTTTTTTCTGTGAAATTCAGAAAAGGTAATTTTCAAATAAGCCTCCAGATATTCTGAAAGATAGACATGGAATGTATGTGTTTATTCCTTTTTTACAAATAGGAAATTGAGATGAAAAGCCTTATCTAAAATCTTCGGGTGGGTCAGTGAGGAACTGCAGAATTGAACTATTGTAGTATTTGAAGTAATCAAAGCAGAAATTTCAAAACCAGCTTATCTCATGAATACTGTTTAATAGGTTTACTTATTTTCCTTAATTCAAGTGAGTAGAAACCTGATATTTGTACTTGTATTTTTCCACTTCCAAGGTGTGCTGAAACTATGCTACGTTTTTTTTAAAAACCCTGATCATCAGATTTAGGCTCTGTCTATGACTATGCATAAGAAAGTCTTTGTATATAAATGATAACAGATACTCACTTTGTCCCAAAACATTCCCACAAAACACACCTGGTTCCCTTAAACATGCTGAAGATCTTGAGCTATATGACTTGTTAAAATCCAGGACCTTTAGGACAAGTATTGAGACTAGAGGTAGCTTACTGAAAGGCATTCCACAAACTCTAGCTGGAGAGAAAGATGGTCATCTTGCTTTGGAGAATTTTCCTGACAACTTTGACCTACTGTTCTCCCATGTTGTGATCTTTTCTCTATCCCCTTGTTCCACCATGAAAACTTAGGAATCTTAAATGACTTCAGAATATTCCAGCCTACTCCATCAGAGTCTTACTTAAACCAAATACATTCCTATTATAATGTCACTTAAAATTTATATTTTGAAAGATTCTTGACCTTTTGACACAACAACCCTGTGAAGTAGGCAGAACAGGTACTACCTCCATTTTACAGATTAAAACACTGAGGGTCTGAGAGATTAAATAATTAGCTCAAGGTCACCCACCTAGTAACTGACAAAGCCAGAAATTGGGAGCAAATCTGCCTTTCTTGCCATTACTGTGTTCCTCACCAGCTGACAATAGTAACAGCCACTTCACTCACAAATTGAGCACTGTGTTTGAAAAACGTTCCACTACTTAATTAAGATGATTGCAGGGTATTGTCGACACATGGAGTTTTACTCTTAATTTATGAATTAAAGTAGATTTCTTTGCCTGTCCCCCAGAAATGAACACAAATTCTAGACTTTAAAAATCTGTCATAAATCACATAAAGTAAAAGACTTGAAGCTAGCAGGAGGGATGCTGCCTTCCAGCGATGTTGACTCATAAAGGTCACTAGTTAGCACATATCCCTGGACACTGGGTCTAAGGCAAATGCCAGTGATAATGCCAGAGGCAAACTATACTCCACAAAGTACAATTGGAAATTTCATTTTCTTTAAGAAATTCTCTTTCAAAACACCACGCCCCCATCTCTTCTCTCAGTTCTTTTCCACCGACCCATCCCTAAACACGTGACTTTCAAATATGTCCCTGTGTATATTTTTTTTTCATTGTTTTGGAAAAAATGAATCTTTTATTCTATCCTAATTTCCTAAAGAATCCTTTGAATCTTGTTAGGTGATTTATTCTTTCATATGCCTCCTTCCCTTTGTAAAAGAATTACATTTTAAAAATTTTAAAGAGGAGAAAAAGAAAGCAGCTTTCCATGTCTTTCTGTTGGTTAATTCAATCATTTCTTTATTCATACATTTATATATTCGTTTCTGCCTCTTTCTTTTGGAAAGAGAGTATTCACTAATGGACATGAGTGCTAAAAGGGTTAATAAATTAGAAATAGAAAATTATGATCAAGGAAGTGAGGGAACAGTTATGGAGATAATCAGGATTAATGTTGTTTTTGTGATTGAGCATTAAATAAGGTTCTTAGCTTTTTGGCTGGCAAGATAAAAGGGAAATGTGGTAACTTAAAATATTTTGTTCTCAGAAATACGTTGTTATAAAATTTTGATTTTGTTCCTTTGCAGGAAGAAACACAACAAATGGTCACTTTTCTAGATTTTCAGTGGTTCCTCTGCTTTAAAACATCATGCCCTGCATATGCAGCCATCTTTTTTCTTTCCTGTTCTATGTGATTAAAGCAGGATGCTGACTGGGGTTGTTCTTAACACAACTGTGTTTCCTTGTCTGCCCTCCTGGCAAGCAAACTAAGCTGAGCTTTTTACCAAGAAAGCCCCTTGCTCACCTTCTCCCCTGATTCCTGCTTATGGGATATATAGAGAAGCCAGCCATCTTGTTCTTTCTGCTGAGTCCTTGATCCTCACAAATGTGGCAAAAATGGTAACTTCATCCAGGCCACCTAACTCCATCTCGCAGGAGTGCAAAGCACATCCCTTATCTTGAGCCAGGCAACAGGGTTGATCTTGGCATTAGTGGTAAACCTGCTTTTTCTTGCTACTCCTATTTTTTTTTTCTTTCACATTGACATAAGCATCCACTGGCTTTTTCTCAACATGGTAGGGCAAAGAATTCATGGGTAGGGTTTTTTCTTTCTGGAGTAGGTACTCAGAGGTATCAGGGCAAGTAGGGAGGTATCAGCTAGAGGCTTACAGTGATTCCTAGGAGTAGCATTGGACAGAATCTTCAGTAATACCATTATAATGCATGGAACATTTACTTACTGTTCTGCATAAGACTTTACTTACAGTAATTTTCACTGAGGGATAAGGCATAACATTAAATGAGAGCTTTGGTTCCATAAGAGTCAAAGGTGAAAGATTTGAAATATTAGTCCATGGAATGCCAAGACTAGAGGAATAGGTGGGTGCAGTGTTCCCCAGAGTGGCCACTCACTTCTTAATTCTGTCTTCCTTAAGTGATTTTTGAGAGGAATAGTTGGGTAACAGTTTGGGATTGTGCTTTCTGATCAGGTTCAGATAGAGGATTGAGGGACATCTGTATGCTTTGGAAAACACACGTACAAGACGATGGTTAAGTGGATATTCTTTTATGAAAATAACATTTTCACATAGATGAAAGTTTACCAACTTTATATCAGTTTATAAAGGGCAACCAAAAAAGTTACTTAAAGAGTTTCCTTAGAAGCGACTTTGAATTTTCTTTAGCAATTGAAAAGTTTGGGTTTTTTTTTTTTTTAAATCCTATAGCTACTTTTTGTACGCTGTCTTCTTTATTCTTCATATGATCTGTATGATCTTTCATAAAGTTGATATTCTACATGTTTGCCTACTTTTTCCAGTACCTTCATACTTCATAGATTTTTTAGGGTATGTAAAAATGCTCACTAGTGAAAAATTAGTAACTAATTGAAAGATTTTCCAGGAATCCCGAAAGGGAGATAGGTTATTTATATACTAGCAAAAAAAAAAAAAAAAAAAAGAAATTTAGCAGAACTAGTGAATAAAGCCTTCTTTGTACAGGTATATCATCTATTCATTCATGGTTGCACCCATTGTAATGTCAGCAACAGTCCCTGTGCCTCCTTAATCTCATGGAAGCCTCCGTCATTGATGGTAGAAAAGCCATCATTGGGTTTGGGGAAACACCTCTCCTTGGGCAGAGCCATCTCAGAATAAACCCCAGCCTTGTGCTCTTCTTAGCAAGAAAAGCAAGAACTCAGTAACTTATCATCTGACCAGGATGAGGTGATGATAAGATGCAAATTGTAAATCCAGAAGTTGCTTAGAGTTCCTTGTATTTGTAGAGCTATACACTTCAAGTTCACTAAGACAGCTTGTAAGAAGAGGCCATCATTCAAAAGTCTGATACTTTAAACTGAATGGAATCTTAATAGCTATGCCAATTTCTTTATCACGATATGGAAAATGCGCTGTGGTAAATACAGCAAAGGCTCTTTGCTTTCAAAACAACAAGAAATCCCATCTGCAAGTATGTAGTAGATATGGTGATTGTTAAACTAGGTATCAGCTTTAAAAGCAATTCAGACTGTAGAATACACAAAGCATTGCATATTTGCTGAATGCTAGTGAGTAGAAAACATGATTCAGTTATATGTCATTATTGTATTTTCCAGAAATTGTGCATCTTTGATAGTTTTGGAACCCTAGTGTTTGCAGTATTTATGGGAATATGGGGTAAGTTACTTTCCTTTATTTTTTTGTTTACTTTTACGTCTTAACATTAAAAAAAACAAAAACCCTGAGATCATACAAGCAGCTAATTTAATACCATTTCACAGTTTGATATGAGCTATCAAAGTAACCCACTTTTAGGACCTTGGATTGCCTAAACTTCAGCTCCCCTAGAACTCCATTTACAATCCTTAAGGCCATTGTACGAGTTACCGCATAAAAAAACTACTTCAAAATGTGGTTGCTTAAAACACACATTTAGTATTTGTCTTGTTCTCTGCATCATCTGGGAGGTCCTTCTCCAGTCATGTACTGGCTCAGCTGATGTGTGCAGTGAGCAAGCAGTTCTACTGGGGTAGATGGTCTGGCAGTTGCCAGGCTGGTTTGGTCTATGGGGCTCACTGTGCTGGCTTGTATTGCTCTACATGATGTCCCATCCTCCAGTGAGCTAGTCCAGGATTCTTCACATGGTGGCTTTAGACTTCCAAAGAGAAGCAAGAGAGGGCAAGCCCCAATGCACATTTTTTGAGTCTGCATTTGCCTCAAGTTTGTGAATGTCCCATCAGCCAGAACAGGTCATGGCCAAGCCAACAACAATGTGAGGAGGTGGGAGGATTATCCAGGTGCTTGGATACAGGGAGGCATGGTTCATTGGGAGCCATTATTGTAACAGTCCCCACAGCTGTGATCCACCCTGACTTACGTGAGGTTGGGGTTCAGGGAAGCAACACAGGAATTACAGGTGAGCTTTCTTCTTTATATTCTTTTATATGAGTGAGTATTTATTAAGTATGTGTTACTCTTATAATAGTAAATAATAATAAATTCTGTTTAATAAGTAGAATAGATATAGTCCTAAAGAATATAATTCTTACGTAGATGCTTTAACACTATAGTTACATTGTTTACTTTGAATACCATCATTGTAATGAGGCAACTATTTCCTCTAAATGCAGATATTTAAATGTTCAATTAATGTAAGTGTTCTACCATAGAACAAAAAAATTCCATTTTCAAAAAAAAATCCTTTCCAATTTTACTGTGTAAGTTAAGGGGGAAATAGAGCTCAGGTTATAGATAGTTGGGGGAAGAAAGTGACTCAAGTCTCTCATTCTTGAGAAGACAGCACATGAACTCATGCAGCTCACAGTGCTTTTTACATGTCCTTGAGATGTTTCTCTTCTGCACTGGTTGTGCCTATTAGAAGTCACCAGATAGATCACAGAACAGATGATCCAACTGTTCTGGACACTTTTTAGAGATTAGTTGCCACTCCTGGATAAAGCGAACTTTAAGATGGCCAAACTTATCTACAAAGTTACTGTCCTTCAGACATTTAGCTATGTTCTGGCTAGAGACCAAAACTAGCTAATATTTGACACATAGAAAAATAAAGATCAAATTTGTGGATTAAAATCCTCTGTACTCCTCTGTTGTAAACTATGTCATCCCCCCCACCCCCGCCAGTAAGAGCCCAGGTACTGAACACATGGGTGGTGCTCACTTTTACTTATTATCCTAACCTTTGTCTCAGCCCTGATTTGTAATGTAAAAAATTCTAACACATCTGTTGAACTCCATATACTAATGGATGTTGACAGGCCTAATTTAGAAATATATTTTTTTTAAGATTTTATTTATTCACTTTAGAGATAGAGAGAGAAAGAGCATGAGCAGGGGGAGGAGCAGAGGGAGAAAGACAAGCAGATTCTGCAGTGTGCGGGGACCCCGATGCAGGGCTCAATCCCATGACCCTGAGGTCATGACCTGAGCTGAAATCAAGAGTCAGACACCACCCAGGCGCCCCGAAATACATTTTAAATAAAACAAAAATATAAATTAACTTTAGCACTGGAAAGACAAACCTCCCATTTCCTAGCTAACCTTGCTTTCTGTGATCATTAACTATACGATGTTTATAGAACTGACTTAAGCATATTGAGCTGATTTTATGTCATCAGATTTTAGAATGCAGAAAACATTTCAACATTGCCTGTGACATCATGTGTGTATCCTTAAGGATATGTACGTATGACGAAGTCTTTAAGTGTCTTATATTGCCTTTCCTGCTACATCTGCCTTATGAGAACGATTGCTCTGAACTTGTTACAGAAAATCAGAAATTGCAGAACCAAAGAGGCAGGAGGACCATGTGAAGTCTTTTATGTCACCACTATTCATATTCCTGTAGCATCTCCTGTGTGCTCAGATCGATCAGAGTATTTTTACTATGTTTCTGCTCCCTAGGAATTATAAAAGTTGAGGGTCGAAAACCTTTTGTAATAAATGTAGTACAAATCATGTACTTATCTGAATAATGTCCACCCTTTTAGGCCCAGCCAGCCAACACATTCATACTGACTCAAGTCCTAAACACCAGCCCAAGGCTAAAGTGCCAGTTCTTGACATCCACTTCTCCTTACTGCTTTGTTACTTTGTACCTACTTACTGGATTCTCCCTGGCTCCAGGCTCTCGGCTGCATTTTTAATTTTCACCTTTGAGTTCTGGGCTGGGCCTAGTGGTTTCCAGAAAAACACCAGACACTTGGTTTATGGGGAGCTAGGGAATCAGGAATGCAGTACCCTAACCAACTATACTTGGAGATCAGGAAACAGCTGTTGCCAATTAGTTCCAGAACTATACTGCTCCTGCTGTATCCACATCAGCAAAATAATGCAGCTCCTGCAACCACCTCTGCCTCCACTCCACTCAGTTTCTGATTTAAGTGACACACACATGCACCTGATGGGCATTTTATAAAATCACACCAGGAACCCGAGCTGCAAGAGAGTCTGAAAAAAAAATGTATTTTTTTTTTTCAACCTAGTCTTTTAGTTGGGAAGTTGGAATAAAGGCTGAGCAAATTCATCTGCCTTACTCAGCTTTGTGAATAAAGACGTCTGAATAGTTTCAAGGCCCAATAAAATTTGCCTCTCCAGCAGCAAACTTATAGCAACTGGAACACTACCATGTGCTAGTGTGTGCCCCTTGTCCTTGGACAGTGCTGGATGTAACCACCAGTGCTGTCTGTGGCTGTCTTCTTCATGTGGTGCATCCCTCCAGTAGATGTCATGATACTATGATTGAGAGGACAAACTGTTCTTGATTCCCAAGGTCCTAGGCAGCTTTCCCTCTTCTCTCATTACATGTTGATGTAAGAGTCCTAATTGTGTCTCTGTAATCAACACGAGCCTCATGGTGTGTGGTTTGCCAGAGAACATAAGTACAGTGCTCCCCACCAGAGGGAGAAAGATCAAAAGACACAGAGCAGGAAATTCCTGTTTGACATGGCACACAGTCACCCGAGGTCCTGGTGCCCTCAGTGGGGGACACAGAGCAATGTGAATCAGCAGTGATGTCGTCCAGGATCACTGTAACACCGTGGGTGGTTATAATACATGACCAGTGTATTCCCTGGACTCTGCAAAGTAATACCCAAAGGTTTTTTAGACTTCACCTTCCAATACCCCATTACCGCTTGGCGGTAGGCAGCTTGAGGAAGTACCACATAGTGAGTAAGCACAGCTTGGGCTCTGGAGCCAAGAATGCCTGGCCTCCAACACTGTCACCTCGGGCAGGTATCTTAACCTTTCCGTGCCTCTCTCTCTCTGTGTCTAAAATGAGGAGAGTAATAGCAGTTGCCTCCAAATTGGGGGGAGGGCTTTTACATAGATGATGTCATTAAGCTCGCAACAGCCCTGTGAGGTAGGTCCTACTGCCCCCATTTCACAGAATGGGAAATGGGGGGGTTCAGAAAGTTGGAACATGTTGACCAGTAGTCACACATATAATAATCGTCGGAACCAGGATTTGACCTCGATTCCAGCATCCAGCTTATTTCTACTCTGACTCATCACTCCTGGAAAATTAGTAAACGCAAAACAAACACTGCTGGAAGCAAGTGCTTTACCCATTTCAGCTGCCTTCACCGTCGGGGACTGCGGAGTTCCTGCCACTCACGGCCACGTCCCAGGATTTCCTCCTGCATCTCAGGCCACCCATGGGCGGGTGGGCTGCAGGACGTCGGGCCAGCCTCTCTCTGCTGTCTCCTCTTGCAGTTCTCAACTCTGACTGATGTAGACCTTTTAAGCAGAAACAAAACACAGTGCTCATGCCTTATTCTAGTCCAATAAAGTCAGAAACTCAGGGGTGGTGCCTGGGCTCAGTGTTTTGTTTTGTTTTGTTTTTTTAAAGCTCCCAAGTGCTGTTCATGTGCAGCCGCAGTGAGAGCTACCCCTCTCCACCTCATTTAGTGATCTCATCCACTCATGGCCTCAGTTACTGCTTTAAAAAGTTTCCGGCTCAGCCTAGATCTTTCTCCCGAGTTCTAGATGTTTACCTACCTACTGGGTGTCTTTCCTGTGGCCCAGAGGCACCTGATAGAACCAAACCTGTTGGCTTCACTCCTCTTACTGCCCTTTTTATTATGGATAATGGCCCTAGAATGTAGGGCATCACAAGCCAGAAACCCGGTTGGCATCCTAGACCTCTTCCTCCCCTTTACACACCTGCATCTAAACTACCTGCCAAACATGCTGTCTTCTCTCTCCTCCCCACCTAAGCAGGCCTCATCATGTACCTGCCAGCAGGTCTCCCTGCCTCTAGTCTCTCTAGAACCCCTGCAGTGTCCCCTCTAACTTGAAGTTACAAAAGGGTAACTTAAGGCATAGAGTCCTTCGTGATGTGCCCCTGTCATCTCTCCACTGGCTTCCCCACGCTCCTCGTGACAGTGTGCACTCACTTCCAGATATTTGCCGTTTCTAGAAAGTACTCTGATTCTCTGGCTTCCTTGCCTTTGCATGTGCAGCTCCCTCAGGGGAGGTGGCCTTAATGTCCCACCTTCACCTGATCAACTCTAACTCAATCATCTCTCTGAGAGAACCTCGGCCACACGTTGGTCACATGTTCTGGCTCCACGCCCAGAGCCAGCTGTGCTTAAGTTGATCATAGCCCTCACTGGTCTACTGTAACTATCACGTCACAATAATTTCTGCACACCTAGGAGCTCCTTGAAGCAGGGCCTGTGTCTTTTTTGGCACATAAAAATACTTGTGTGTGGAACAGTAATAAATCCAGAATTTCTGTATGGGAATGGCACAGGGGTACCAGTCTGATCAAAAGAGGGTCTAAGGGATTTACCCTGAAACTACATTTTCAAACAACATTTCATATTGTTTCTGTGTAGTATTTTAAGTTCCAAGCTTTGAAATATAGTAAAGAGTTCTAAAAATTATTTTAGCTGCACAATCTTGTGTGCATCCCAACCAGAAGGTGGGGCAGTCACCGAGGCTTAGAGCAACACAAAGGGCAGCTCCTCTAGGATGAAAAAGGGGTTGTAATAATGTGAGGCATGTGAAAATTTGAGGATCAACTATAAAATCCAATGTGTCCTTCTTATACAACTATGTCATAGAGTCTAATTGATACTTCACACAAGGTTGAAAAAAATATCAGTTTTCCGTATTTAAGAATATTAATTTAGGCTGGCTTGGGTGGTGGTAAGTAGAGATTTGGGGACTACTAAGGTGCCCCCCCAGGCCCTTAGGAAAGAGGGGGCGGGGGATGTAGGGATGAACAGGCTGAAAGATGGATGGACCATAAACTGTTTTTGAATTGTGGTAGTTATCTGTCTTTCTTAGTTTGCATTTACTAATTTTCCAGGAGTGATGAGTCAGAGTAGAAATAAGCTGGATGCTGGAATCAAGGTCAAATCCTGGTTCCGACGATTATTATATGCGTGACTACTGGTCAATAAAGACGCCTTAGCATTAGACACACACACATGCCTTCTGCCCATCATGTTATTACCTTTCCCATGGCTGTAGTCTGTTTTCACAAGTTGAATAAATTATCAACGTCATCTTTAAAAAAATTAACTTCTCTCAGGGCACCTGGGTGGCTCAGTCAGTTTGAGCGTCTGCCTTCAGCTCAGGCCATGATCCCAGGGTCTTGGGAGAGAGCCCCACGTCGGACTCCCTGCTCCGCGGGGAGCCTGCTCCTCCCTCTCCCTCTGCCTGCCTCTCTGCCTACTTGTGCTCTCTTTCTATCTCTCTGTCAAAATAAATAAATAAAATCTTAAAAAAAAAGTTAACTTCTCTCTTTTAAACGTTAGTATCATCCTGTATGTTAGACTTTACTGACTGTATAAAAGTGTTTTGGGTAATTAGAACAATTAATAACTTGGTACAGATTTCTGAAACATCAGTCATCACTGATGAGCTACATGCTTGTGTTCTCTGTTAGTCACCTTGTTTTTGGAGTTTTGGAAGCGGCGCCAGGCGGAACTTGAGTACGAATGGGACACTGTTGAGTTACAGCAGGAAGAGCAACCCCGGCCAGAATATGAGGCACAGTGTACTCACGTGGTGATCAATGAGATTACTCAGGTAAAGAGAATGTTATGTAGATGCAATTTAGTCTGTTTATACAGTGGTTCTCAACCCTGGTGGCACATTGTAATCACCTGGGGACCTTGGAAAGTCTTGATGCCCGGGTCCCATCACTATATACTCTGGTGGTACTTCGTGGCCTGGGGTATATCCTGGGCACAGGGATTTTGTAAAGCTTCTCTGGTGATTCTAATATGCAGCCAAGGTGAAGAAGTATTGCTTAGAACGGTGGACATAGGAGATAAATGTGACACCTTCTTTCATAATAAAGTAAAATCGGGAAAAAAATTAGACTCCAACATAAAATGTAGAAGAAAAGATGCATTGGTCTGTGTCCTTTCTTTCATATTGATAAAAAATGCAAAATAGAAAAATTAGACATTATTACAACCCCTTTTTCATCCTAGAGGAGCTGCCCTTTGTGTTGCTCTAAGCCTCGGTGACTGCCCCACCTTCTGGTTGGGATGCACACAAGATTGTGCAGCTGTTATCCAAAAGTTGGAGAAAGGACAGAGGAAGAAGGGAAACATTCATTGAAATTCAACTATGTTTAGGGCTGTGTGAGGCATTTTATATAATTGGAAAGGTAAATTTGCTTCTGCTACTGCTGCTACAAAAATAAAAAAATAAAACTATTTCTCTCTCTCTCTCTTATGTATATATATTCCAAAGCCAGTGAAAGATAATTTTTGAATCATCTGCATTATTGCTCTTTTCCATCAACACAGAAAATCTAGAGCTGATTGTACTTGCAGTCATCAGCATAAGGACAGTCAATTCTGAATACGAATAATTCTTGGAAAGAAAATGCTTTTACCCAGAGCATCGGAAAAATGTCCCAAAGTATAGATTGTATAAATTGAATCACAGATGTATAGAATGCCAACACTAAAAGGGACTGGAGGGAGCAGTTCAACCTCCTCATTTTATAAATGGAAAAAAATGAGGTTCAGTTATCAACAGGAGGTGACATTTGTCTTTTACAATGTGACAAGCTTCAAATAATTCCCATTATGAATCACTCTCACTGTTTACAAACCATGTGTTGTTGAAAGACTATACATCCAGAAATGAAAGCAGAAACTTAGATAAAATTAGATGTTGAAAACAACTTTTAAATACTGAAAAAAAAAGCTTATAATATTGGCAACATAGAAAAAGTACTGAAGAAAAGAAAATTTAGTAACTTAAAATTGCCAATAAGTTAAATTTCCTTTGAAACACTGCTTGTTAAAAAATTGAAGATGAAGGGTCATTTTCCTTTTGTTGCTAATGCATCCTCCATTGGTTTAGAGAGCCTAGAGTGTGGTAATGAAGTGTTGGGAATGAGACTGCCTGCAAATCCAAACACAGCAACTTAATAGCTGAATAATCTTCGACAAATGATTTAACTTCAGTATGCCATCGTTTCCTCAACTATAAAAATGGGAATAATAGAGTTGCTTCCTCACACGGTTGTGTAAAGGGTTAATTGAGTTAATGTGTAGAACCTACTTAGAATAGTACCTGGCATAGAATAAATGTGTAAGTGTTTATAACTATTACTATGCTACAGTTGCTTGTATAATCCAGGTAAATCTTGAGAAGTATTGATCTCTTCTCTTAAAACTTAAATATATTCTTTTTTTTTTTATTTAAAGATTTTATTTATTTATTTTGACAGAGAGAGACACAGCGAGAGAGGGAACACAAGCAGGGAGTGGGAGAGGGAGAAGCAGGTTTCCCGCGGAGCAGGGAGCCCGATGCGGGGCTCGATCCCGGGACCCTGGGATCATGACCTGAGCCGAAGGCAGACGCTTAACGACTGAGCCACCCAGGCGCCCCAAAACTTATATTCTTATAGGCCATGGAAACTCTAAAAATTCATAGCTATACCAAATCAATATATAAAGCTCAACCAAGAAACACATAGTGGATACCTAGTATTTGCAGACACCCGTGGAACTTCCTGTCCTCTATGGGCTCTATGCCGTCCTTGCTGCCCTGTCTAACATCTCAGACAAGCTCAGGAATGTAGCTCTACAGCTTAGCATTGTCAGATACCCAGGCTCCTGAGCTAAGGTCATGGCAGATAAACAGTTCATTATTCATGCTTGCATTTTCAGAAGACGTTAAAATGAGCACTGCAGATGCCTTGTTGTGCGTATGTTTGAAATTAACCAAAAAAAAAAAAAAAAATTCAGTTATGAGGAAGGGGGCTATGTTTGAAAACTAATTTTTAAAAAAATTAAGCCTAGGATTTAGAGACCAATCAGGAGAAAAAAAATCATTTCACCAGAGTACTCCTTTGATTGACCAAACTTTTTTTTTTTTTTTTTAAAGGAACACGAGCGTGTACCCTTCACTACCTGGGGAAAATGTGTCCGTATAACCCTCTGTGCAAGTGCTGTCTTATTCTGGGTAAGTCTATCACAGACTTTTTAATATCTAATTGTAAATATCCAGGAAACTCAAGGCAAGCTGGAAACTCTGTGTCTCATAGAATTGTTTCCAGAGAACCTCTCGGCCACCACATGGAGCGGCTCTCAGTATCTATCCACTCGCGGTGGCTCTTCCAGTTCCTTTCACCTCATCTGTTTAAATCAGATGAGTGGGTCCGGATTTTCCGGTTTCTGGTGAAGAAACCAAATGGGAGGCAACTAAAATACAATGTCTAGGAATAGCCTTAAAAAATAATAGGAACTATCAAAGAAAACATAAAAACTACTGAAAGATATAAAAGAAGACTGAAACAAATGATTGTAGATAAAAAGATAATATTTCTAAAATAGCAGGACTTATAAAATTAATTTTGGGTTTTATTATTAATAAAGTCATGGTAGTAATATAATAATTAGTAATATATTGAGAGTTTTATTGGCTCAAGAATAGCCAAATTAGAAAAGAGGATGTAAAGCCCAGATATGGGCCCTCATATCAATAATAATTTAATATATGAGAAGGGAGGCATTATAACTCAGTGGGATTATTTAATAAATGGCAGTGGAACACTTGTTAGCTCTTTGGGAAAAAAATAAAAATTAAAACCATACTTTGAATACATATTATAATTCCAGAAATATTCAAAAGGTAACACCACAAACCAGAAATAAATATTGATGAATATGCAATCTCTAGATTAAAAAAAAAACTTTCTATACATAACAGCAGTGGAAGAAGTTTCAGAGGAAAATCTTTAAAGATTTCTACACATCAGTAGCATTCTAAGCTTAAACAAAACAGAAGATATTTTTGTTAACAAGGGCAAAGGGTTAATACCTTCAATACATAAGAAGTCCAGATCACTTGTAAGGTAACACCAAAGATCTCAAGAGCTAAGGAGGCAGAGAACAGGAACACCCTTTCACAAAAGAAAAAATACCCTGGCAAATGTCAGAGCTCAATACTAATTAAATCAGCGCCCATTTAAATGAGATACAGTGTTTCACCTCTCAAGTGAGAAGGCTTAGTGTTTGTGAGGATGAAGTGCAGTGATCAGCTACTCTCCTACCTAGGCTTTGAGAATTTTAAGCTGCCCTGGACTTCTTAGAAAGCAGTTTGGTAGTAAGTTTCATGAGTCACAAATATTCATGTGCTTTAATCTACTAATTCAGCTTTTAAAAACCTTTAATAAGGAAGTATTTCAAAATGGTAAGAAAAGTCAGTAAAGATTTAGTCATATATTTATTACAAATATATACATTTATTTCTGTTATTTATTTGTATGCATTATTATATATAAAAATATCTCAGCCAAAATATCCTACTTCTAATCCTTCATACAGTAGAATATGGTATAGCAATAAGAAAGTATGTTCATGAAAATATTTTATGACATGTAAAAATGTTATGGTTATGATAGGCTTAAGGAAAGGATAAAATATGTAACATCATCTTTAATATGCAAACAGTGCATAATTCTGAAGGAATTATGCCTACATATAGATAGTACATAGATTTTTCTCTTTATTTTTTATTCTTTATTTTTATTAGTTAGGAGTCGTTTAGTTGTAGGTGATGGAAAATCTCCAGTTGGTTTAAACAACAACAACAAAGTGAGGGTGGGTAGCATTTATTGGTTCCTGTAACTAAAAATCCCAGGTCTGAGGTATGGCTTCCATGAAGGATAGATAACTGCAGCCCAGATGACACCATGGTCTGTGTGTTTTGTTCTGCCTTCATTCTGTGTCCAGTGGTCTCCTGGCTTGGTGGTTGTAGGCACTACCTTGTCTCAGAATGGCTGCAGGATTCCAGATCTCACATCACATGCAAGCCAAGAGAGGTTTCTGTTAGCAGCTTCCTCTATTGACAGAGCAAGCTTCTCTTTCCCATAGGCACTAGCAGATCTCTCCTCACATCCCACTGGCTCTTAGTAAATTATTTGTCAGTCCTTGAATCAGTTGCTGAGGCCAAGAGGATGAGATACCTGTTTGTCTCAAACCAATCAGGATATACCTGTAAAGCTGGGGGAACAGGGGGACTGTCCAGCTCAAACCATAGGACTGAAAATGAAGGAGAGGTTATTCCCCCAAAGCAAAATCTGGGTCTTCTTCTAAGACTGGGAACAGATCCAAGGCAGCAAAAGTAACCAGTGTCCACTATGGAGTAATTTCAAATGTTCTATGATCATATGTTAAAGTTATAATCAGAAAAGATGCATAAGGAAGTTGAGAATGAAAATCTTCCTCCCGGGAAGAAATACTGAACCTATCAAGTGCCCTGAAGAAGTATGGAAACATATTAAGTTTGTAAAAGCTCTGAAATGAGTTAGAAATCATTTCCTGACCCATGGAGGAGACAGTGCCATGTAGACTCTGAAGTCTCCACGTACCTCAGTTCTTTCAGTTACTAGTTGCTTAATTTGGATCCAAGTCTTAATCTCTGTGGCTCTTTTTTCTGCTGTAAAAGATACTATACTACCTATCTCATAGGGCTGAGGTTGAGGATTTTAAAAATATGTGTGTGCTGAGGTGAAGAGTAAGCATTTAAAGAATCTCAACTATTATAATTACTTAGTAATTTAAAAAATTATTATGGAGATTTTTAAAAAAATATGTATGATTTAAATGGCCTATGTTTGTTGTGCTCAGAGAGGAAGGCTGGACATACCTTCTCGAATACATTTTTCTCTGCCTGGGCTAATTTTCACATGTACTCACGCACACAAACATGTCATTCCTTTCACAAGTATTAAGCCCTAACTGTGAAGGGAAGGAGATAATGAGGGAAATTAGAAGAGGAAATATCATGCCTTCTCTACACACTGATGGCTTTTTAAAAGTAAGAAAAGCATCTTGTTAACACTTCAGTCACCATATTCACAGCTACCATTTATATAGTACTTTTCATGTGCCTGGGCTTAATGTTCTAAGTGTTTTTACCTGGAGTAACTCATTAAATCCTCCCAACAATCCTGTAAGTTATTTCCCAATAGGATCCCTCGCTATATGGGCAAAGAAATTGAAGCCCCAAAGGTTAAATAATTTGCACAAGGTCCTACAGCTCGAGGCAGAGCTGGGCTTCCAATGCAGGAACCTGGCTCCGGGGCCCCACCTGAAATCTCCCCACAGGTGGAAACCAGCCTCCCTCTGTTGCTGTAAACAACACGACATGATTTGCTTGGCCCTGAAATACACATTCTCGGTAGCTTTTCTCTCTGGTAGCAGTCATCACAAGCAGTCGGGCACATTGACTGCATGCTTTGGAGTAAGTCCAAGAAAGTAGATGTAGGGAAAACAGTTTAAAAAGGGTACCCTTCGGTGTGCATTACTCAGGGGCGGGAGAAAACCTGCCTAGCGAGGAAGTGACATCCTACCACCTACGTACAAACTGGGCTTCAGATGCGCCACCCCCCCACTGACATGGGGTCTGTGCCGGCAAAAATACAACAGATTAGTGAAATGAATCTTGTGCACATGCAGGTATGAATCACTGCCCGTTTCAGATCTTAAGATCTAAGGGTGAAAAGTGTGTGAAGCTTTCATCAGCCGATAACTGCTGTCCTCTCCAAATTCCCTCCGGGCACGTCTGCAGCCTCCCTGGTCCTGTTCAGAATCTCACCTTGTGCAGGTGACTAAGACAGAAGCTAGCACCTACTGGTTCTACTGACCCTTGAACCAGTGTTAGGTTCTCTGTTGGAAAGAAACATGTCCCCTTAATGGATGATAATTAAGCAAAAACTTTAATGCATACCCTACAGAATGCCGTAATTGTAGGAAAGATGTTTTCACGGGTTCTGCTATTCTGCTTTTTCCTCATCTGAAGATACGTTCTTTTTTTTTTTTTTTTAATCTTTTTTAGAGCAGGTTGGGGTTTGCAGCCAAACTGCACAGAAAGTACAGGCTTCCCATGTACTCTTCCCTCCCTATGCAGTTTCTCCCATTGCTAACATTTTCCCTCAGTGGATACACTCTCTTCTGACCTCCATCATTCCTTTCCCTTTTTTGAAATTTAACATGACCAATTTCCACCTGTCTCATGGCAGTTGTGTGAGTCCTGTCACTTCACACATGCACCTTGTCCATTCACACAGAGGGGTGCATTTTGAAATGTAAAAATACTACTCGTGAAGCTCATATTGCTGTGTTTATTGTGCTTCCAGATCCTATTGATCATTGCTTCCGTTATCGGGATCATTGTCTACAGGCTCTCAGTGTTCATTGTGTTTTCTACCAAACTTCCCGAGACCTTAAATGGGACAGACTCAATCCAGAAGTACCTGACTCCACAGACAGCCACGTCTATCACAGCTTCCCTCATCAGCTTTGTCATCATCATGATTCTGAACATCATATATGAAAAAGTAGCCATCATGATTACGAATTTTGGTAAGGTCCTATTATAGCTTAGGTCATTTGTAAGACATTTTTAGAACCTGGTGAAAAAGAGAGTCTGTGTCTCTTAGGCATTTCAATTTCAGTATGTTACAAATTTTAGAAAATTTCAAGTGTAAACATATTTTATCGAACTTGTGTGGGACATGAATTATCTACAGCTTTGCATTAGCAAAAGGGACAAAGCAAAGACAATCATTATAATGTCCAAGCTCTGTGTAAACAGATCAGCGCTGAATAATATTTTCAATTACGTTAGATCACGTACCCTATTGTTGAAAGTAAATAGTCTCTTTATTGCAAATAAGTGGAATAGGGTCATGGTTCCAGTGGCAAATATGCTCCTCTTTTGCTGAGAGGACAAGTAATCACACTGTCGCGTGGCTTCCCCCCATGCTGTTCATATTAATATAGCTCTGTTCTCATCAGCTCCCGCTTTTGTAATAAATGTTTCTCTCTCCCTGGCTTGTATCCCAGGCAGCTGCTTAGTGGTCAGAGTTAAGCACTCCCCACATGCTGCATATGCCTGGGTCATTGTCCGAATGGTCTGCTCAGCGGTCATCTTCTGAAAATGATCAGACTGATTTAAATTCTAAACTAGAAGGATGACCTGTTTTGTCTTCTCCAAATGCTTATAACTAGTTCTCCCTTGTTTTGTTTGTTTCAACAGTCCTACCTTGTTGCAATTCAGGAAGACAAGAGAGTATCATTTAGCAGGCTGTTCAAAAATAATTTTTTTGTCCACTTAGACCTGAGAGAGCACAGCCTTGTCCATTTGATAACACTGGGCTTGTAAATTTTAAGGAATCCTTGAATATTTTTGCCATATGGGATATTGTATTCTTGGCGGAAGGGGGAAGGAGGACTCATAACAATGTGTAAACTTGGAATTAACACAGTAGCTATATTAAGGAATTCAAAACAGCTTAAACGGAAACAGTGTGAATTGTATTTTTTTAAAAACATGTTAACTCATGTATCAGTGTCTTTGATTAGGGTCTCAAAGCTGTTCACAATTTTAAAATCTTACCTTTATTTAACTACAGAACTCCCAAGGACCCAGACTGATTATGAGAACAGCCTGACCATGAAGATGTTCTTATTCCAGTTTGTCAACTACTATTCTTCATGCTTCTACATCGCATTCTTTAAGGGCAAATTTGTAGGTTATCCGGGAGACCCAGTCTATTGGCTGGGAAAATACAGAAATGAAGAGGTATGAACTTAGAATTGGGTTCTCTTGACAATTTAAGCTGCTTCATGTTTTCTCCCGGGTGCCCAATGAAGAGTTTCTTCACTGTATATTCTTGAGATTCTCTTCACCTCAACAGAATAAATATCAGCAAAAAGTAAAATTAATGACTCAATTTCATGTTAGACCCATCTAGAATTTAAATGGGATTTTCTTTGTAATATTCCAGTGTGACCCAGGTGGCTGTCTCCTTGAACTGACAACACAGCTGACGATAATCATGGGAGGCAAAGCAATCTGGAATAACATACAAGAGGTGTTACTTCCGTGAGTATGAAGTTGTGTGATCTTGGGGCTATGACTGGGGAGAGAACAGCCCACCCATCCAAATCATTTGCCTGTGTGTTCACACAGCTGCATGCCCCCCTCTAAAATAGAGTAAACTCTATTTATTAAAGGTCTCCAGACAAGATGGTCCAACCAAAGGTGTAAATATATCCAGTGTTTAATAATTATGTTACAAAGAAAAAAATTTTATATTTAACTTAAATCCCCATCTGCTACAGTTTATGCCTGTTAGCCCATTGTTGGTAGCAAACTGATCCTAGTTCTTGGAGAGATGACCTTCGTTGGGGCTGTGAACTAAGTATTTCTCCAACTTCTCATGACTTTCTCCTCCCTTATAGTATGCTTTAAAAATCAACAGTAGTAATTTGTTGAGTTCCTAGTATGTGCCAGTCACTGTATTAAGTGCTTGATAGATCTCTCTCATTTAATCTTTCAGACAGTCTTTATTTTTATCTCCCTTATACAAATGAAGATTCTGTGGCTTAAAGTGGTTACATGACTTACCCATGTTCTCACTATCCATAAGAGGCTACTGTGGGATTCAAATCCAAGATCCTAGGACTCCAAATCCATGTGCTTTCAACAGGAGTTCTCTTGTGGTCCTAAGGCACAAGATTACATAACGTTTTAAGAGATAATCATCTAAAATAATAACGACAAATGTTTTGACTTCCTGTTCTTTCCCTAAGAAATGAGAGCGTCACATGTTAGCCAAGGTCACACTGTCCTTTTAAATCTTCACTTAAGCCCTATCCTATATCAAAGTGAATAGTCCAGTGCTATCTCAATTTCTGCACATTTTCAGGGGGCTTATTATATTCCTTTTTTATTGCTGCCAAACAGATTACCACCAACCTAATGGTAATGGGAAGACAATGGAAAAAAAAAAAACACAAAACAACACAGATTCAATATCTTACAGTTCTAGAAGTCACAAGTCTGACACAGGTTTCAGTGGGCTAAAGTCAAGGTGTTGGCAGGGGCCATATCCCTTTCAGAAGCCTCTAAGATGAATCTGTTTCTTTGCCTTTTCTAGCTTCTAGGACCTGTCCACATTCCTTGGTTTATGGCTTCTTTTCTCATCTCAAAGCCAGCGGTGTGGCTCTGTGTGTCTGACTTCTGTAGTCCCATCCTCCTAGCTCTCTCCCTCCTTCTCCCTTCCCCTTTGATTGATCCTGGTGACTACATTGGGCCCACCTGGATGATCCAGGAAAATCTATCTTAATGTCAGCTGATTTGCAATCTTAATTCTGCCTTACCATGTAACATAACATATTCATATGTTCTGGGGAGTGGGACGTGGATATCTGTTGGGGGACCATTTTTCTGACTACCCCACATACCTTGTCAAGATAATTTCTGGTTCTGAGTTTCTGTTCTCACAAAACTTTTGATGTCTCTTCTGTCTTGCCTCCCACATCTATACTTTCTGCTTATGCCAACCCAAATGCCGGTTATGGCCCCTCTCCTCAGTGTCCTCCAAAACCACTCACACAAGCAGCCTTTACTGACATTTGGGACATGGAGCCAGAAACCCAAACAACTTTAATTTTGAAATGAAAAACCCCCATCTTTTAAAAGTCTTTCCTCCCACTATATATAACTGGATTTTTTTTTTCCTATCACCCTTCTTTGTAGGCTCGACTTTGCTGCCTGTCTTCCCCTCTCTCTTTCTTTCTCCTCCTTCCCCTAACTTCTCCTCTCTCTTCCCTGTTACCAGGTTCCTGTTCATTCTTTCTGCAGACTATTTAACCTCTTTTTTTTCCCCCCTGTCTTTATAGAGCAGAAACCTCCGGGTTTCCATGTGCCTTTCCATGTTTCTTCACCAGGCTTTATCTTCCACCTTCAATGTAAACTATCAGGGTCTATCTCTAAACAGACACTCCTCTTCCCCACCAGCTCTCTCCTCCCCTCTCCCCACCTCATAAAAAAATGGATTCTGATCTTAGCTGTAAAATTAATGTTTTGGGGCCTTACTAGGCAGTAAACAACCCTTACCTTCACTGAGTTCATATTCAGATTTTTCCAAATGAGTAGAAGTAGGTCATGCACAAATACTGGATATGAAAATAAATATATCAAATAGAGGAAAGGCTTAACTCAGATTAGGCTAGTTATTAAACTAACTAGCCTAGTAGTTAGTTTTTCTGAAGAAAGTAGGCTAGTTATTTAAACTAAATTTTGATGACTAATTGGTTGTCAGTAAGCTATTTTCTGATTTTAAAAAAATAGTGGCTGTGGGGGGGGGGGGAACGTATATTTCTTAAACTGGTACTGAGAAATTCGTATGAAATGAAACTTGTTCACATGAAATATTTAAAAATAAAGGATGTATATAGTAGCCATGGTCTGTTTATACTTGCACTTCAAGTGAGGCCATTGTTGCAAAATTTTAGTAAGCTAAGCTTTTTGTTTAGCTGTTTCTATCCCTGGCCTAAAATACTTAGGGGCAGTACATTTTGAATTATCTTCCCCTTGTCTGAAAACTGGGAATGCTAAATTTTAGCCACTTTAGAGAGTGACTCGGGCTCTTCTCATCACTCTTCATTGTGCTAGGTGCCACTTTCCTTCTCACTGTTTCCACACAAAGTGAAAGAGCAATTACTCTTGCTTCCCAAAACTGCCCCCACCCCAAAAATACACAGGAGGGGAGAGAAAAGCCGTGTAAGTCAGTAGCTGTTTTCACACCATTTAAATATGTCAGAAGGAATATAATGAAATGAATGTCACCATAAGCTTGCCGCCTTCCACCCCCACCCCACTTGAGATCCTCAGTGTCCATTCCTGGAGCGAATGAAGAAGCACCTCTCGCACTGTGAGCCCGGTTCCCTTTGGGGGAGCCAGAAACCCAAACAACTTTAATTTTGAAATTAAAAAAACCCATCTTTTAAAAGTCTTTCCTCCCAATATATATAAAGATTTTTTTTTCCTATCACCCTTCTTTGTGGGCTCCAGACTTCCTGTACCCTCCTCCTTCCCTCCTCCCCTAATCAGTACCTAGGATTTAGCAGACACTCCCCAGCACCAGTCGAGTGAATGAGTGAGCCATAGGCTTCAAATACATAACATCAGCAAAGTAACACAATTGTTTGTTGGACCCAGAGAACAAGCTCAGAGCCCTTTGTCCATCCCAGCCTCACTTAGTATTTTGATATTTGAGGCATTCCCAGGAATTTTATTCTGTGCTTGACAAAAGGCTAATACAATTGCTGCATGGAGCCAATCACTCTGGAGGTTTTTATGATAAAATGTTAAGGAACATAATTATAGTCGAATATCCAAAGTACCAATAGCATTGTTCTTTGGTATTTAGATAATGGATGGCTGTAATTTTAATCCATTATATGTTTTCTGTATTTTTCACAATGGGTATGCACTACTTAAAGTGAACTATTAGAGAAAATGTCCCTTCTCAAGACCTGATTTAGCTAGAGGATGAACCAAAGACATACAATAAGAGAACCCTAAATACAGCTATCCCTCACTATCCACACTGACCCTTTACTTTCAGGAACAGTAAAATAGATTCAGATAGTGAAGGATACTTGTATTCAAAATTAGCAAGTGGGAATACCGTGGAATATCCTTAAATAGAAATGGTGATTATCTGTAGCATGTGGATTACATATGATAATGAAGAAACAAAGAGAAAATGAGGTATAAAGTGTTTTATACCATGCTTTACACATAATAAGGACTTAGGGAAAGGTAACTTTTTACAGTACTCTTCTGTTATTGCTAGTATGCATGGTAAGTTCCTAAAGACTATTTTGTAACCCCTGCTAGAGGGAGGAAGCTTCCAACCGTGGCCAGGGGTATCTGGTATCTGAATTTTTAAAAAGTTCTCTAGGTGATTCTCATGTGCAGTCAAGATTGGTATCTCTGCACTAGATTCATAACCCACTAGAAAACCCAAAAGACTGAGGACAGTGATGAATGGATGACAGCCCAAGATTTCCTACTACAGATAAGTGGTTCAGCTCAGGAAGACTGAACAAGAGGCTCAGAATCTGTAGCTCAGAAAAGAAAGCTAGTCAGAAAGACTTCTAATATGACCTATTACAGGCGAGGGAAGGCAGTACACTACCAGAAGGAAGCGCTAGATGAGCTGGTCATGCAAGTGGTTGCCAGGACAGAAGTTTCATCCTCAGTCCAAATTGTAATGGATTTGGAGCCCCGAGAGTAAAAGAATGCTTCTGTGGGCCATGAGGATTCTGTCCAGAGGCTGAGGCTGGAAGTGTGAGGCAGAGCAACAAAACAGAACAGTAGAAACCGGAAGTCTCATGTTTGGTTGTCATGAAGGGTGATGGATGATGCTCCCTGTGTCACAGGGCCCCCCTCAAGTTCCAGCCTTGCCTTAGACTTGACTGATTACAGAGCTTTGGGTTGGGGCACAGGAAGTAACACTAGCAACAAGCATTCCGGATCATTCTAAGTGCTGAAGTGAGATCCACCCATCAAGACAGCATTGGGTGTCCCCAAGCCAAGATTCCAAGTCACGGAGGCCGTGTTCACCATCAGCCTCAGCCAGTTAGTCTGTATTGGTCAAAAGAAAATCCTGTGAAGGGGGTTTTGATGTGTTAGAAAATGTGCTAAATACTTTATCTGTTCTGAATCATTTAATCCTGACAGAAACCCTGGGCAGTATAGGCTTTATCACCTGATTTTATTTGAATTTGACGCAAGTCAGAGTGTAAGCAATGAAGTGTGGATTCGGATTCGGGGGTGTCTGAGGCCGTGTCCCCTCCACTTCCCACAGCCTCCTGCTGTGTCCCTAATGTCACAGAAGAGAAAGAAGTGGGCAAGATTGTGAAGCCAGGGGCATGTTCTGTTGTAGAGCAGTCTCCCCGTCGTGCACCTTGGGGAGTGGTCAGTAAAGTTACCACAGAGACCAGCAGGACACTTAGCATGACAGGCTATTTGTAATTCATCATCTCTCCGGCCGGGGGTGCGTGTGCGGCACCTGAGCATGTGCGTCTGCAACCTTGAGAGTTGTCTTTACGGGAGGGTGAAGCTTCTCATTATCCGAATTTGAAAATCTGTACAAGCATGTTCTTGAATCATCTGAAGCTTAGCCCAGATGTTTGTATTTGAAGTTGTTTGCTGCTGTTGTGCCTCTTATGATGAGTTCCACAAGGAAACCACAAGCTAGCTGTTGCCTGAGGGGACAACGGTTCTTTCGACTACAGGTGCACACTTCGTTTCACTGCCAACTTCAATTTCTTTTCAGGAAAAATTGCCATAAAAGGTTGGGGGGGGGGGGAGGGGGCACATTTATGGGGAGGCATTGAGAAAGAAAATAACATAAGAGACAACAGATGATTCTGTGGGGCCAGTGTCTGTCCGATAGAGCAGAGCGCTGGGCATTTTCACTACTCGGGTTCTTGACTTATTCAGCTTAAAATAGGGTTTTGGACCTGTTTCATCTAAAATGAAAATATATCCCCATTTCCCCATTCTCTCAGAAACCTTTAATGGCTCGCTGCTTCCCCCAGAGTAAAATGCCCAAATCCTCACAGTGGTCTCTCTTAGGCTCCCCACTGCTCAAAACTACCAGAGTGGTTTCCTTCTAGCCCGGGACCACACCAGGCTCCCTGCGGTGCTCCTGCCCCTGGGGCTCAGTAGTCACTCTCTCTCCTGCCTCCTTCATATTTGTATTCAAATGTCACTCCTCCTGAGCCCTTCCCTGCCACCGCCCTACTCCCCCTACCACAAACACAATCTCCATTCCTTGCTCTGCCTCATTCTTCTCCATGGCATGATCACCAGCTCACATACCATGTCTGTCTGTATTCCATTTTCTCTGGTGATTTCATACTGGAAAGACCATTTTGGATAATAGCAGCCCAATGGGGTGGGGCGCGGCGGGGGAGACTAAAGTTAATCAAATGAGAGAAACTATTTCTAAAAACTAACTGCCATATGAAAAGGAGCTGGGCGAAAAAACGGTAGCAGTTACAATTTTAACAAAACCTGGTATTAATAAAAACCTGGTAATAGTTTTTCAAAATATTTGGGTAGGGAGGCAGAAATAAAGAGAAATTTAGCATGAAAACAAGCAATTAATTTCTTGGGAAGATTGTGTGTTTAGCTTGAGATATCTGCAAAATAATTTGATAATGTTCTAATTTATAGTTTGATCTTTTTGGCAGCTGGGTCAAGAACCTAATTGGACGATGTCGCACAGTTTCCAGAACAGAAAAAATAACCCCGCGATGGGAACAAGACTACCACCTGCAGCTCATGGGCAAACTGGGATTGTTTTATGAATATCTTGAAATGAGTAAGTCCTTAGTGAAGTTTTAGGTGACATAAATTATATTGGAACATGTTTTAGATCCCAAATAATTACCTGGCATATTGAAATGAAGAAAGATGTGCTTTTCTCCACTAGATAAAATGACACAATCAGGCTTTCAAATAAGGTGACTGTGTGTATCTTTGTCAGTTGTTGTACAGAGCTAAAGGTTTATTACTAAGCAATGAAATGGAATATTCACTGAGGCACATCCTCACCATTCTAAGTGCACTCTACCCAGGCTGTCTGAGAATGAACTCAGAACTATTATTAGAGGTGATTCAGCTTGGGCTGGAATCCACACCGGCACAGCTGTTGGCAGATACACTTCTGAATGAGTCATTTGATCCAGCCTGGACTGAGAGCCTGTAGGAGCATGCTGTTTCCAGGCAGGAAAGATCACAGGCTTCCCCTTTCACACCTCCCACCTGCTTTTGACAGTGTATCTCTTTCTCCTGGCCCATCATTTTTGCATGGTTGCTTGAGTGACCTCGTGGCTAATCACTGGCTTGAATTTAGAACTCACATTTTGCTGGTTTGGAATTAAGATTTAGGACAGGTCCCTTCTTTCTTGAATGCCTTTGTCCGTTTGTGCAGTATTTGCTTGGGCTCTGTTTCTCTTCCGTTGGACTTGATTCTGAGCTCTTGGGTGCCTTTAAATGGACACCTCTCAAAACATTTCCAGAGGAAACACTGTCTTTTCTATTATGCATGACACACTTGTATCTAATAGAAGGCTTACTATTTAGTCGTTTTGTATCTGTGCTCTTTCAGCTAACCATGGCACTGAATTACAATTTTTTTAAGCTTAGGAGAATAGGAAACACACATTTTGGTTGACAGGCCTTGCTTTTATGCAGAGGAATTTTTGTGTTTGCAAAGATACCTCTTTGTGGTTCCTGTTTACAAGTCTGCAGATAGAGGATGGTTTCATTAAATCACGTTCTGTATATAAAATAATTGCTTTTAAAAATATACATTATACATGGAAACACATCTGCTTCCTTCAGTGAGTGAAAGGTTCATCTTGTAGCTTCTTCAGTCAACAACACTTTGCAGCCTGGAGTTTGATTTGAATTTCATTTTTGCTTTTGTTATGTTTCATGACCAGGTTCGATTAAGGGTATAGCTTCAGTACATAATGTAGAAGCTATATTTATTTATTTATTCTGTTTATTTTCAAAAGGACTGCAAGACATTACCTCTGATTCCAAAATGAGTCATAACTGTAAATATTTCTTATTGGAGCTATTATCAGCATTAATAACAACATTCTGGGGCAGAATATCATTTGTTATTTTAGTACCAAAAATATACCTTGGAGAAAGTTATTTTTCTGTAGTTGACTAGTCAAATAAATAGTGTTGCGAGAAGAAGTTATAGGAAAAGGTTGTGCTTTGGGGAGAAGTTGGCATGACTTTTAGAATTTCATAGTCTCATTAAAATAATTACCAACAAAATAACTCCTACAAGAAAGGATGGAATAACAACTGTTACAGATATTTTTTTAGATTATTACATTGTTTTCCTACTATCTAATACCTAATGAATTAGAAAAATTAATCTGCTTCTGATCTGTATTCAACACCAGAGTGAAATCTACTTTTCGTTATTTTACTTTTTGGGAGATAGAATTGCCAAGTGCCTTTTGAATTATTTTTGTTCCTCTAAAATAAATATAGAGTGCCTCCAGTGATGGTCTCATCACCACAACTCCCTCCTTCTGGTTTCCCCCCCATATTCATGAATGACACCGCCATCTACCGTTTTAATTATGCCTCCTACCTGCTGAAGGGAACCATCTTCCGGCATACAACCCTGGAGCCTCGTACCCAGCCACCAGCTCTGTTCCCCTCTGCCTGAAACACCCTTCCCTGCTTCTCTACCTGAGGAACGCCTGTCAAGCCTCAGCAGTAACCCTCAACTTTTCACACAGATTTGCTGCTCTTTTCTCTGGGCATTAACAGCGCTTAATTCCTGCCTTGATGGCATCTGGCTGTGTGCATTCCTGCCCCCCTGGCTAGACTGACTCCCCCCAAGGTGGCTACCTACCTTTGCATCTTTCAGCCCTCAGCTGGAGCACCACTGTCTGGACCTCATACTCATAAATATTTAAGTGACCTCAGCTTGGAGTTTCAACACACACATACAGCTGTTAGTTGAGTTTACATTACCATTGCCCCCACCATCCCAGTGAAGTTCTTTATGGCATGTTTTTGGGGTTTTATTTTTGAGTGAAATTTCTACTTTATTTATTTATATCCACCATCCTTGGAGATTATTAAAGTAACCCTGGTGTGTTAACCAAAATTGCCTCCCCAAGTGTATGTTCCTAACTTCTGAGAATTCAGACACAGGTTATAGAGAAAGAGCCTGTCAGACTAAAATCTGGAAGCCATAAGATAGCATTTTGTGCTTCTAGCATGACACAGCATGACCAGTCTCTTGAGAACTTAGTGATGGCCTCCCAGGTGCCACAAATTAAATGCAGTAAAGTGATGGAGTGGGCCCTGTTTTTCTCTGTCCCTGCCTCTTCGACCCTTCCTAACTTGACCTCACTGTCCTCCATCTCCAAGTTTTAAAAAGACCTAGTAAAACAATGACCCTCATCTATTATTTTCTCCATTTAATTTACTATAATTAATATCAACACTTCTTCAGCATCTTCTCATGCCCACCCCTTTCCTGTCTCTCCAGTGCTAACCCCAGCTAAGCACCCCCTACACTCTGCAGGACTCAGGCCTGTCTTCCCCCACTCCCTCACCTCTACTGTTTCTGCCCACCACCTACATTGATATTTACTCATCTTTGCAGGCCTCCTCTCTCTTTACTCATTCATTCATTCATCCAATAAACATTTTTGGAGCACCTGGAATGCCAAATACTGTATCGATTGGCGGCAGCCTAGTAATCCAGCAAATAAGGACTGAAAATGTACGCTGGCTTAGGAATAGGCAGTCACCACAAAGTGAGCGCAGTGAGGGCTGAGGCAGGAGGTCGGGCTCGGAGGAAGGAAGGAGTGGTTGAGAAATAGTAGTTTAGCTACTTCTTCAAAAACTTGACTGCAAAGTGAAGAAGAAAGCAGAGCGTGTTAGAGAGCAATACAGGGTCATGAAAACATTTTAGGCAAGGATTATTTGTGTTTCTACAGTGTGTGTTTCTTGCCTTGCGGAATCCATAGGTCTTTTTTGTTGTTGTTGTTCATTTCAGAAGTTTAGAAAGTTCTTCTTGCTTGAACATCAAAACAGATTAGATACCATGTTGGTTTTTCCGGTGCATTATTTTTAAATTAATCCATCTGTAATTTATATTGGTATTAGAAGTGAGGACTCCATAGGTCTTTCCAGTGATGTGCTAATTGCTCTAATACTTGAATCCACTGATTTGAAGTGTCTCTTTTTATAATATAGTAAAATCCCATGAATATCTGCATCTGTTCTGTTTAATTCATACAATGAATGCACTAGCTCTAAACTGTTTGAGTTGCCATTGCGTAATAACATACATTAGCATCTCTTGGAGCTGGCCCATCTTAGCCTTTTTCAGAATGTCTCTCATACTGTCAGTTCAAGCATCCCTCTTTGTTATTTTACTTGTGTAGTTGCGTAGATTTCTTGAAAAACTTCAGCATCACTTTTCAGCTTTAAAAAAAAAAATCTATTGGGAATTATTAACTAAATTTGCCTTAGAATTCAAAATTCTATTTTGGAGAAAAAAATTGATAAGTCCCCCAGCTTGAGTCAACCCAATTAAGAGTATGATACATCCTACCATCCATTCATTTTTCATTGTTTTTATTTTTTAAGTCCGTTATCATATCAGTGTTAACATTTCTCACTAATTTTTTCCTAAGTAGTCTGAGCTTCTATTGTTATTTTAAATGGCATCTTTTCTGTTTGAGATATTTAACTCGGTTAATTGCCAGGATAGTCCTAATTCCTGGCTTCTCTTGAATAACGAGGAGATCTGGCGACACTGGACCCTCATTCCAACGTGGCAACTGGGAGTAGTCCCTTTCATTAGGCTACGCACTTGCCAGTATACCACAGTTGACTGCACCCCCTCCACACGTTTCTGTTCTTGCCTGGGCCCTGCAGGCAGAGGAGTTCCTGTAGGGGTAGGTGGTACATAGACACAGTCAGCAGCATAGCACCAAGCTCTGGTGTCAGTATCTAGGACATCACCTGCTCTGGTCCTTGCCTGTCTTCCCCGAAGATGATGGCTCCTGCCTGGCCTGTGGACCTGCCAGATCTTTCCAGCCCTCTCTCTTCTTCTTCTACAACACACCCTGGTCTCTCAGACCAGAGGCGCATGCCAGTTCCTTCTACCTACATACCCCTCCATAGTCTTGCCCTTCCTGGCCAGATTGGTCCCTGCCCCTTTTCTGAGCTATAGGTGTAAAGGGGCTGTAAAGCTTCCTTTTATTCACAGCCTTAGTTCCATATCTGTACTAGTTTACTTGAAAGGTTTCTTTTAGATCTCTGGCCATCTCATTTCTAACCTTTACCCCCTCTATGGTACAGCTTGCCCCAAATCTCTGATGTCCTGTCTGTAGTGACACAGTATAAATTACAGACAAGGAAGAAAAGAACTTCTAAGCCATCACTTGAAATTTTACTTACTGGGACCACATAGACTGCAACAACTTCAAGATAAAAATTCCTAAAGAAGTATATTTTGCCTTATTAGGCCACTTTCATCACCTACATATCTGTGATTCAAATTCTCTTCATGAATGTACTGCATTGCATTTGCAGACTCAGGGGAGCTTGTTCATTTCCCTGTTTCCGGCATATTTCCTCTAACATTCTCTAAACATAGCCTTCCCAAAAGTCCATTTCTTATTTCTTTTTAACTTGTTAGATGCTTCCACAATATTCCTGTTCTTTTTTTTTTAGCCCTAAATCACGAATCATCTTGCAACATTCTATTATTTCAACAGAGAATGAATACGACGTGTCCCAACTTTATCGCCAGCAAATAACTTTAGTTGATTAAAGATTTTAAATATATTATTCTTACTAAGTGTATACGTATGAAAGAAACCAGCTATAACTAATCTTCTTTCCAGAGACTTCACATTTGTCTTCTGTTTGGGTTCTTTCACTGTTGAACATTGTTATTACCATGGGTGTCTTTTCTCTTTGGGATTTAGTTTGTTGTTTGCCTTTTTCTTTATAAGAGTAAAGAAAAATATGTTGTCCTTCCATCCACCCGCCACTCCATGATGCGTGTCCATTCCATTGGCAGTTATTCAGTTTGGGTTCGTCACCTTATTTGTGGCCTCTTTTCCACTGGCCCCTCTGTTGGCTCTGGTGAACAATATATTGGAAATAAGAGTGGACGCGTGGAAAATGACTACCCAGTATAGACGCATGGTTCCCGAAAAAGCCCAAGACATCGGAGCATGGCAGCCCATCATGCAAGGAATAGCAATTCTGGCTGTGGTGACCAATGTGAGTAAACCTAGGCTTCACAGGGATTTTAGATTGAAAAATCCAAAAATGCATTAGTTTTGCTACCTAAAGAATCAGATGTTTGCTATTTTTTTTTAAATGGGAGGGAGATGCCAATACTATTTGTCATATAGAAACAGTTGTTATAACTGTGATTGTTATTTTTTAATGTTCTTAACGGTTTGTATTCTTATTCGCGACTTACAAAGTCAAGACCTCTTACGGGAGCAGTTGCTAACAGTGACCATTATACTATTATTCATTTGCTAAAGTTCTTATTCAATAGAAACATGGTAATAGTAATAACAGTAAGTACCAACTCTCTTAATCCTCACAGGAGTATCAAAGGAGTTATCCAGTAGTGCTTTTGTAACAGAGATAGAAATCTGTCCACTTATAGTTGGAGGACCCTAAAATAAGAACTATCATTCTACCATATTTTATCATATATTCCAAACTATCAACTTAAAATATTAACTATTTGATGATGAAGTACGTATAAGCACTTTGCGTTCCATTCATGTGTTACCTTCCTTGTCTCCTAGGGCAGAGGTTCTTCAAGGAGGGGGGCTTTAGGGTGGGTTCCATCTCTCTTCTCCACCCCACCCCTTGGCCTTTGCTAGCCACTCGCTGGTCATTAGCTAAGCAGCCTCATACCCTGCATGTGTCCCAGCTTGAGGGAACAGAACATAGTCCTTTACAACCTGTATAGACTTTGGACCAATCTGAACAGTTACCTCCCCCTTCCTCCTTCCCCCTCTCTTTCCCTCTTTATAAACACAGGCCAACAAGGAGCTCTCAGGGAGAATAAGTTCCATACCAGCCCAGTGGGGGAATGACCACCTTCCCTAGAAATATCCTTACAACTAGGGCTGTTTCCTCCCTTATTTCATTGCCCATTTTACACTCAGGTCACATTCCCCAACATGATGACATCCCAGTTTTAATTTCTTTGTCAAGCCACACTTTCCCTGAATCCGCAGCCTTTTTCCATGAGCACTTGTGGAAACAGAAGAGAATTCAGCAGTGCCTGTGGGTCAGGCTCCTGGTCCAGCTCGGCACTGCAGACCGGTCAGACCCAAGGTCCAGTTCTCAGTGCTGCAGCTTCCAAGCTACATGACCTTGGGCCAGGCCTTAACACTTCAGAGCTTCAGTTTATCATTTGTAAATTGAATAGTTCCTTACCGCATATTTTAAGAATATTATATACCACAAAGGGTAGCCAGGGACTTCAGGGAGTTAATGCATGGAATGCACAGAGCCTGGTCCTCATGCAGTGTTAGCTGCTGCTGTGTTATTATCTTCATCACCCATCATCAGTCTCAGTGACTCTGTGTAGACTTTGACAGGTATCTAAACTAAAGGCACAAGAATTTTACAATGTGTCACTGAGCCGTGGTTACAGTTTTACACAATAAAGCCAATTATCTGGAACCCAGCTGTCACACCAAGAACCCTTAATTTATCTGAATTGTATGCTATCCCTACTTCTTGGAGAAAGTTGCAAATTGCACACAAAAGACAACTGCTAGCTTATATCATTTTCCATTCACCCAAGTAGCCCACACCTTCAACATCCCCTGTGCTACGGAATGAAGACGTGCAGAAATAGGACAGTGAGGCCTTTCAAGTTCTACAATCATAAAAGAGTGACTCTGTCACATTCAATATGCTGTATAACCCCAAGCAAGGCAGGAACATGGACTTGTGTGCTTTAGGAACATTTGAGCAACAAGGTTTGAAACTAAAGCGTTTTTGTTTGACCTTCAGCTAACCAGAAAATTCAGAGGACTCCTACTCCCCATTCCTCAGCACTCTGGTTTGATTGTGGGAGGCACCTTCTACTATCCCCTGCATGGGTCCACTCCATTGGCACAGATGGGGTATTGGCCGTGTCTCTAGGGCTACTCTGGGGGGTGTGGGTGTGTACATGGGCACATGCATGCCTGCTAACTGGTGCTACTGGTTCTTATCCAGTAGTTTTTTCTTCTAACTTAGGCGTCGTTTTATTATACCCTAGGAAAACTACTTTTTAGATCATTGATTGAACTACGGACAATCTTTCTTTCCATATTATTAGGATTTAATACAGCTTCCAAGCTGCAGGTCCTGTGCATGTTTGTGTACGTGTCTGTAAGAATGAAACGTATATCAGTCCCTCACATACCTAATGTATGCCTCTACCATCTACTGGGCACAAAAAGGGCTAACTTTCCATAATAGGAGAACTTCCAACTATGGGAAGAAGAGAATAGCCACCAGGGATGAAAATGGACATCAAGCAAGAGTTTGGTATGAAATCATTCATCTTAAAGCTGCTGGTGCAGTACATGAGCTGAGTTGACGTGGTTGTCTCAGGCCACAGTATCTGCCATTGAAGACCGATTTCAATTTGATATAAATGGAAAATTGTGTTCAGAACAGCACAGGAAGCAAAGCACACCGCATTTACTTGCACTCTTGCAGTGCGTCTCAAAACAGCTCAATTCAGGAGGAGTAAGTATCTTGTCAGAAGACAAGAGAATTCTCTTCCTTGTTGGAATTTTTATAGCTTCCTGGAGCACATCTGCAGGTGATTCTGTAAAAAGCTATAGTTAAATAACAGGAAATGTTAAACTACTGAAATCTGGGAAAAGTAAAATATTCTTGTCTTATACCCACCCCCCCACCACTGACAGGCAAACACACACACACACACACACACACACACACACACACACATTCACTTCAGAGGAAATGACAAAGCTGGTTCTACTAAGGGGAGTAATTTTGCAATAGAAAAGCCCCCTTAGTTGTTTTTCTTGCTCTCCCTGAGATCTTGTTTGTTGGCTTATGGTCACACTGCATCTAAACCATATGTTCAGATGAATACTTTTAAAAATCATGTGCCAAAAACATGCCTTTCTGCTTCAATTTTAAATGAATCATTTAGCTTTGTTTATTTGCAGAGAATTTGGGTTAAAGTATATTCCTTACTTTCTCCCTCTTTCAAACCAATTTCATATATTGGGGAGTTTAAAGCCCAAATTAAAGAATTTTAGAGAAAATTCATGTAATTCATAATAGCTTTATGTCCTGATAGAGGTCTGCCTGACACAGACCCAGGTTAAAAATTAATCTCAGTTTATTCCTTTAATCTGCGATCACACTAAACTTTGTTCAGTTAGTCTTTTTGAAGTTTAGAGGCTTAGACACTAGATCTAATAAAATAGGCATACACTTGACTGTATGAATGCAGCAACCCCATATAGTTTCTTGCTACCTACATTTTAAAATTAATAAATTATTGCTCTCTAATGAAGCAACATATGCAAGTATATACTGAGAGTTTAAAGTCAGACAGACTATGGGTTGACATGTATAAGTAAGTCAGGATACTCTAGGGAAAAAAGTATGAATTTGAAGGCCACTGTTAGACTAAGGAAAATCTATTTTATGCAATTTATATTCTATTTTTAAGAGGCAGATATTTCAAAATCAGTTTTATATCTATTGTAAACTCTACAAAGGAATTAAAAAAGGCCAAATTATTTTCATAATATTGACCCTAATATTACTTATGAAAAAGGGCCTTCTAAATCATAAAAGAAAGATTAAAATTATATCAAGTAGGGCACCTAGGTGGCTCAGTCGTTAAAAGTCTGCCTTCGGCTCAGGTCATGATCCTAGGGTCCTGGGATCGAGCCCCGTATTGGGCTCCCTGCTCGGCGGGAAGCCTGCTTCTCCCTCTCCCACTCCCCCTGCTTGTGTTCCTGCTCTTGCTCTCTCTGTCAAATCAATAAATAAATTATATCAAGTAGATTTCCAAGGTTGATTGAGTTGTATAATATTCTAATTTTTGAAAATCTAATTTATATAACAATATATGCAAGCAACTTGAGTTAATCCAGGATACCCTGGTCTACAATTATTCTTACTGTACTTAAGAAACATAATAGGCAACTTGCAAGCCTTTGCTTTTCAACTGCAGATGGACTTCTGGACAGCCCTTAGGTGAACTGAAGATCAAGAGGAAGTAACCGTTCTTTAAAGCAGCTGCTCAAAGACTTTAGAACATTCACTATCTATATCCATTTGACAGGAAAGGATTAAAGTTTCTGAATCTTTCATTAAGAAAAATCAACTGATGAACACATAATTCTGGTGTGTTTGTTAACCATAGCTATAAAGGCTCTAAATTAATGCCCCCTTCCTGTTTTCCTCCCCATATAGGCCATGATCATTGCTTTCACGTCAGACATGATCCCCCGCCTGGTGTATTACTGGTCCTTCTCTGTCCCTCCCTATGGGAACCACACCCATTACACCATGGAAGGATACATCAACAGTACTCTCTCCATTTTCAAGGTGTCAGACTTCAAAAATCAAAGCAAGGGAAATCCAGACCCTAAGGTTGTCATCCCTACCACATGCAGGCAAGTTCCGCTTACATGTTTGAAAATGCATTTCATCTTTTAAAGGACTTTTATTGTCATGTAATTCTAAATAAAATTGCTGGAGACATTTTTTCTTCCCCTAGGTTTCTTTTTAGCCAAACTTAATACAGACTGGGGTCAGAATTTATAAATCAAACCATAAAGCATGATTTAAAGATGGGGGTTTCAAATGATTGCAGGGAGACTGATCCAGGAGAAAAGTCTTGTTTGTATCTTAGAAATGAAGAAACTCAAGGAGTTCCAAAAAACAAGTTAATTCGGTTGTAATGACTAATCTGTTAATTGGAGCACAACCTGATGTACTGAGTGACAACAAAGTAGCACTCTCTCTCCAAAAATACAAAGATGAGAAATGTAAAGACCTCAGGCTCACCTAGCAGTATTCTCAAAAGCATTCCTTAAGGACTCTCTGCATTGATTGTAATGGCTGGTAAGGTCAACTGTGGACAGTAAACATCAAGTAAATCACTACTTGATAAAGTTTGTTGACTATAGGTCATAGTTTTTTTTTTTTTTTTAATCAGAGTCTTAACCCTAAAGGAGGATTTAAATCTCATTTAGTTCAACTCCTCAAACCCTTCTGTGGTTCAGATTCTCAGCAACACAACCAAGAAACCAGAAATAAGCCCCAAATAAATGTTTCTAGAGCCTCTTTGGAATTCCACATTGAGTCTTCTTACTCTTACTTGCCATAATTCTAAAGAGTAGTTAAACTCTTCCAGGCCTGATAGGTTACAGGCTGAGATGGGCTACCTGAGGGCGATATAAACTCACAGCAGTAGCACATGATATCTCATACGGAAATCAGATTGATTATATTATAACGAGCACATGGGCATTACTCTCTACAGGGAGAGATAACCCATAACTTGAGTGAAGCCTGAGGATACCACTATATAAATAAGTTTATAAGCCTGTTCCTGAAAATACG
This sequence comes from Leptonychotes weddellii, assembly GCF_054177405.1. Lineage (NCBI taxonomy): Eukaryota > Metazoa > Chordata > Mammalia > Carnivora > Phocidae > Leptonychotes > Leptonychotes weddellii. The sequence goes on from NC_138373.1 coordinate 98,665,113, forward strand.
CTACATTGTTCTAGTGTCATACTCTTTTGAGAAAGCAGGAATAAAACTGACAAAAAAATTTTTTTTAATACTTTTGTGTTTACACATATGGAATGTGTCATTACCATCATCTTCCTATTTTATGTTCAGTCAAGTATTACTGGAGTCATTATTTCAGGATTTTGTAGCCAAATTAAACTCTTGGAGAAAACTTACAGGATGTCCAGTTTTAAAAAGCATTGCATTAATTATGACGTCTTTTGAAAGGGGCCCTTGCTTACAGTACTTAATCAGAAAGAATCTCCTGATAGCCCTCTGGTTTGTTTCCAGGTACCGTGATTTCCGGAACCCACCTGGACACGAACAACAGTATAAACACAACATCTACTACTGGCATGTGATCGCAGCCAAGCTGGCTTTCATCATTGTCATGGAGGTAGGAGAAGTATACTGTGAAAGAGTTCATAAGGCAGTAGATTTGCAGACCTTTTATTAGCAATAAGTGTTGCCAGCTCTGACTTAAAATACATTCTTTTCTCTTGCTAGTAAATTACCTGTTAATCACATTTAACCTGGGCATACCCATAATGCTCTCATTAATGAAATGGGTTATCTGCTTGAAAAGGTGAAAGCATGTTGTGTGCTGGGGGCGATTCAGTGCCTCTCACTGTGGTATTGAGTGCCTTTTTGAGAAATTTGGGGCGCCGGGCTGCATGCTAGACTGTGAAGGGGCTTACCGAAGATCACGAAGATGTGATCTCTGCCCGAGAGACTGTTATTGCTGTCCTAGTTTTATTTGTATTATTATTATTTTTATTACATTTTCATAATATACCTCTTAGAATAGTTTTTTAAGCTCTTAAAAATGCCTATGGCAGTGATAAATTTGAAACTGATCTAACCAGCTTTACTTGTGACACGGAGGGAATAACTGCTACCAAACCATGAAGCCTCAGAAGTTGCTCGATGGGTGTGGTCAGTTAGGATTGCACTTCGCCGCAGAAAACACAAAACCCATCGATAGGGGCTTAAAGAAACAAAGATGGATTTTGCTCACGAGAAGTAGGTGGTTCCTCCCGAGTCAAGACCAGCTCGCTGACATGAGGACCGGATCTCCGATTCTCTAGGTTCTCTTTCTCTCCCTCTCTCGGCGTGTCATGTGTGGTTGCCATGGGAGCACTACAACTCCAGATAGAGCACATGTTGGGTCCAGACAGGAAGGGGATGCTCGCCATATCCGTTCCTTTTTGTCAGGAGAGAAAACGTTTTGCCAGAATCCTCCAGGGCAGATGGCCGCCTGCATCACCTTGGGTAGCTCCAGAGCACACGGCTCCTCCGAGCGACAGAGTAGGCCCAGAGGCAGGGAATTGGGTTTGCTCTGAACAAAATGAGGATCTGTTAGCAAGAAAAAGGTGGGATAGGCTGCCTGGCTTTGAGCATTTTTCTAGGATTCTTTTTTTTTTAATAGCTACCAAACATTAACAGAAGAAGAAACAAGTTGTCATTAGCTCCCCATCATCAGTGGATTCCTGGAGTATCTGATCCGTCAGCAAGAATCACTGGTTTATATTCAGATATGTAGTTGCCAAAGTATTTCGACTTCTGCTTCTGATATCGTGGTGGACCAGATACTGAGGGGCCATTTCACTACACAGCATTCAGAATCAGCTTAAAATATAATTTCATTTTTGAGCTCACTGGAAGGGAGGAGAACCTACAAAGAGGGGGCAGAAAGGTGATGGCTAACCTAGAGCAGTTAGCACCCCCCTGAAGCGCAGGGGCACTCTGAGGACGAGTGCGGTCATCAGCACCTCCCTCTAAAGGCTCAAGGGCACCAAGCAGCGGGTCAGCAGTGAGGTGGACCAGCTGAGCTTGAGACTCTTGGATTCAGCCAGGGGCCCCCAAAAGAGCTAAAATTGTCTCAGAGCAGAAGGAAATGCATATATTCCCTGGAGAAAAGGTGTCCTCGGTTTAGACCACATTTTTTTCTCAGATTGAAATAATCAGGTATGAGCTTCCAAAGATCAACAATAATAAGGGGAAATAAGAAAAACCACAGGTGGGATTCAGGGGGAAAAAATAATAATTTGGACCTTCAATAACTTCAAGAGCATGCACTATCATGTTAGGAATATAAATTCAATGTGTATGAAAATTTAAACAAAAAATGAGTGATTCATAAATGAACAAACAATAAACTAAAAAATTACAAGGTAATTTTGAAAAATACATAGTTGTTGAAATGAAAAAGCATATGGATTAAACAGAAGTCTGAAGCAAGAATGAATGAATTGGGACATAGGTCTGAAAAAAATTACTCCCAGCACGTCACAGGGAGAGAAGAAAGTGGAAAATATGAAAAAAATTGTGGAATTTTCAAAAAATTCACAGAAGGAAAAGGATACTAGATAGGCAATATTTGAAGAGTTAATGGCTAAAATTCTTCCCAAAGAAATGAAAGGGCTCTGTTCACAGGGCAGAAAGCACAGCATACATCAGGCAGAATAAAGAAATCCATGCTTACACAGATTGTGACAAAAGTGCAGCTCGTCAAAGATAAGATCTTAAAAGTAACCAGAGAAAAAGGACAGATGACTGATAAAGAGAAATTAAAATTGAAATGAGAGTAGACTTTAACAGCAGCATGGAAGCCAGAAGAGAGTAGTCAAATAGCTTCCAAAATGCTAAAGAAGGGAACTCTAAACCTAGAATTATAGCAAAATTTTGAGTAATTGAAAAATCTTTCCATAAAGAAAATGCCAGCCCATATGGTTTTGTAGGAGAGTGATGCCATACTTTCTAGAACAGATCATTTTAGTTACCTCCAGAGATCAGAAAAAGGAAACGCTCTCCAACTCCTTTTTAGATCCTAAAATCACACAGGAATAGAAAGAGGAAAACTATAAGCCAGTCTCCTTCGTTACATTGATGCAAGGATCTTTCTAAAATGTGCCGATTGAATCTAGCAATATATTTTTTAAAGATGACATCAGACCACATTGGTTTATCCCAGAAATGCAAGGGTGGCATAACAAAGTCCACATCTATAAATATAGATGGGGAAAAACAAACCTCTCTTTCCTACATCAACTTTTGCCTCTTTATAATTTCCATCGTTCAGACCCACTCTCTCTCTGTCATCTCAAATATTCTCCACCCTCACATTACCTAACTTATCAGAAGCATTTGACACAGCTCATCACTCTCTCCTTCTAGGAGTTCCTCCTCACTTGGCTCCCAGGAAAAAAAAAATTTTTTCCCCCTTTTCTCTTACGTCACTAGGCAGTTCCTTCTTCATTTCTTTGCTAGTCCCTTTTCTCTCTTCTCTCTCTCCTCACAGCTTTGGTGATCTCATGCAGTCCGTTGGCTTTAAATGCCATCTACATGCCAGTGATTCACAACATATTTACCTCCAGAACACCGCTCTCCTGAACTCAACCCATGAATCCAACTGCCTACTTGACCTTTCTGCTTGGAGAGCTAACAGATAAATCTACTGCCCCAAATGCCCATATTTTCTTCAGTCCACTTGGAATGTTCTCCTCTCTGTGCTGCCCTAAATGCTGCACCCACGGTGGGTCTGCCCCCTCTCAGTCATGGCAGTTGGCATTTACCTCACTGGTTGTTAAGGTCAAAATTCTTGGAGCACCCCCCCACACACACACACTTACCCCACATGCAGTGCTGTTGGCTTTTCCTTTGACAGTACATTGCAGATCTGACCCTTCTTACGAGCTCTGTTGCTAGAGCCGGGTTGGAGTCACCATCATTTCTTGCCTGAATTAGGGCCACAGGCTCCTGACTGGGCTCCCAGTTGTCTTCACATCTCATTCAGAGCCGGGCAAGGCCTGACACGCTCTAGCCATGCTCTGTTACCTCTCTCTCGTCCCTGCTCTCCTCCTCACTCATGTCCCTCCAGCTCTGTCGCTCCTGATGTACAGCCGGCAGGCTTCTGCCACCGAGCCTCTGTAGTGGCTCTTCCCTCTGCCTCACATGCCTTTCCTCCTGATTTCTGCACGGCGAGCTCCCTCACCTGCATAAAGCCTTGGCTCAGTGAGGCATACCAGGCTAATCTGTACAAAATCTACCTGAAATTGGCCTCCCACCTAACACAAACTCCTACTCTGCTTTACTGCTTTCTCCATGCTCTTATCATGTGAACACTGTGTACAATTTATTGGTTTTTAATGATGTTTATTGTATATTACCTATCTCCTCGGTAGGTCAGAGACTTTTGAATAATGAACAAATAAAAATGTGTTCAGCATCGTTAGTCATCAGAAATGTAAGGCCAAAATGAAAATCCATTTCATAATCACTATGTTGGTGGAAAAAAAAAGAATTGATGACCACAAGTGCTGGCAAGAATGCAGAGCCTCTGAAACCATCACACGCTGCTCGTGCACGTGGAAGCTGGTTTAACTACTTTGGAAAATACTTTGGCACCATCTTGGAAATTTGAATATTCATTTAACAGAGTCTTGGCAGTTCCACTTCTGGGTCATCCCCTTGAGAAACTCTCACAGATGTCCTCCAGAATCCAAGTCCAGAAACACTCTCAACATCATTGTTTCTAATACAAACACTAGAAACAATGGAATGGATAAATTACAGTATATGCAGACAGACTATTATACAGAATTGATAATGAACGGACTACAGTTATGCACAATAACATTGGTGGATTAGAAACTAGTTTTGAATGAAAAAAGTAATTTTCAGGGTCACCTGGGTGGCACAGTCAGTTGAGCATCCAACTCAGCTCATGATCTCTTGCAGTCATGGGATCAAGCCCATGTTGGGCTCTGTGCTCAGCGTGGAGTCTGCTTGAGATTCTCTCTCCCTCTCTCCCTCCTGCACTCTCTCTCTCTCTCTAGTAAATAAATAAATCTCTTTTAAGTAATTTTCGAAAGACCATATACAGTATCATACTTTTTTACAAAGCTCAAATCAAGCAAGACTAAACAATATATTATTTGGGGCTATATACATATCTTGTTAAACTTGATTTCTAAAAATAAAATGATACAGATAGACTCACACAGATAGGATATAGTGCTAACCTTTGGGGGAAGAGGCCTGGAAATGAGATAGGAAAGGAACACATACACAAAAATACTACAGCATTGTCAGGGTGAGTGTTATAGATATTAGATCCATTCTTTTCTACATATCAAATAGTATTCTTGAAATTTTCAAAGTAACAAAATGTAGCTCCTTGGCAGACCCACATGGTGTAGGAGAGACTGGTTGTATGTAGAATGCCCACCGCCTTGTCCAGATCTATTGCTAGGATGACTAGCAAAAAGAAAAAACAAAAAAACAAAGCAACTCTGTGTTCCCCTCCATTTCTTTTTGATTGACATCTTTCTTCTTCTCTCCCACAGCATCTCATCTACTCTGTGAAATTTTTTGTATCCTATACCATCCCAGATGTATCAAAAAACACGAAGAGCAAGATCAGGAGAGAAAAATACTTAACCCAAAAGCTTCTTCGTGAGAATCACCTCAAAGATATGACAAAAAATATGGGGGTCATAGCTAAGAGGATGGGGGAAGTGGTAGATAACAATTTACGACCAAAATTAGAATAAGAGCTTTATGTTCTGAGAAGCACTTTACAGAATTTAACTCTGTCAAAATATATTATGAATCACTAATGAGAATGTTTAAGTTAAAACACTTTGGCAAATAGGAGTCTTCGCTATTAGCCATTTTCATAGAGATGATTTTTCCGTTTCAGCCAGCGACGCAGGACCTGGGAAATGTAATGCATAAAACTAATCACCTGGAAAACCAGAAATATTACCCTTTTTTGATAAATTGGAATTTCTGTAACACAGAAAGTGTCTCGTAGTGTGCTTAAAAACCGCCCCTTCCGAAGCAGAATGGATTTTTGTCCCTCCATTTGATTATTTTCATTCCTTTCTGTTCTCAAGCACATGCTCCCCTTTTAGGCAATGTTTCATTTCTTCACTTCGCCAGATCTGTCCCAGGGTTAGCTTTCCCTAAGACTAGACAGACATGCTAGCTTTTGTGTGATTAAAAATAGCTAACTCAGAATTCGGTTTGAATGGTGTATTCAGTGGCAAATAGACCCAAGAATTCACAGTATTTAGGTGTATTAGCACATCCCTACAGAAAATGAAACCTCACTTAATAAGAGGAAATGGTTTCAGTCTTCATTTTGGCCTGTCTTTCCGATCTCAAAGAAATACTCTTAATGGATTGGAATAAAGATAGCAAGGTCCTGAAGTGTATTTGTACTAATCCACAGTGACACCTTTTATCTTCTAGGAGCACTCCTAGAATCTTCTGTGCCTAATCAATGTTGACTGCTTTGCAAATCTCAAGGGAGTAAGATGACAAAAGCGGGGAAAGTTACAGATTCAAATAGAATTGTAACTCCTATTGATCAGGATAATTTACCTCTTCTAAATATATATAGTTTCTTGGGAAGAAAATGAAATCAAGGGACTAAAGTTACATTTTTATCAGTGTAATGGTCTGGAAAGATAAGCCCATCCGTTTCCCACCAGTTGTCGGTGACTCCTCAGATCCAGGAGGGAGAGCATTAGAGCCCACAAGCGCCACTGGGAACGGCTCACTATCTAGCCAGTGTGGCAGGCCAGTGCTGTGCGCGCTTAAGAGAACAGCAAGTGCTCTGTGAGGCCGTGTGGGGCGTGCCTTTCCGGCAGGGGTCCTGCCATCCAAGTGATCAACATACCAAGGCATCTGCCATGGTCAGGGTGGTTCCCCACATCCTCCATTCCCTGTTCCCAGCCCAGCAACTTTGTAACTTGCACGCACCAAGGGCTGGGTGGGAGCAGTGGTGGGGGAAGTGGAGGCAGACAGGAGCAGACCCAGATCACTCCCAGTTCAGAAAAGAGACTGGTTTTGATTTGCGCTTCCAGCCTCCCTGACTTCCTGCTGAACGCCTTTGCCACGCATATCTTGCCTTCAGTGTGTTCAGCTCAGCAGTCTTTACTGCGCTTTACTGCCTTGCGGGTGCAAGGCCCTCTGGTGGGCTCTGGAGAAGAGCCGGGGCCTGCACCGCTCACCCTTGACTGGCACCAGGGCAGGACTGGGTGCAGGAGAGGGGTCTGGCCCTGGGTTCTTGCTAGGTGGGCCACCACCCACTGCGGTGCTGCTAAACGCCCAGGTGCCGTGGAAGCCAAGCCACTCAGAATCCCAGCAGCAAAGGGAAAGGAAAGTTGTTTCATGAGCAGATTCAGAGGCTTGTTGTAAGAGAGCAGCTTCACTCAAGGTCACAGTTCTGCACGCATGCCGTGAATGTTTAAAAAACGAACAACAAAAATAGAATTTACGTAGGATCCATCAAAGCAGTATTCTGGGCTTCTGAATTGTCCCAGTGGATCAGGGGCAACATTTCACCAACTTTCTTGGTCACATGAACAATGGGAACAGAGTGCTCCCAACAAGCCACACGAGCTCTGACTGCACAGGGAGTAAGGAAGGAGTTTCTTGCAGCTGCTCAGTCCGCACAGCCCAGACCGGGTGCGTCTGGTCCTTCCCCTGCTCAACTGTGACACTGCTCCTAGCAGTGGGGTGTCACTTCCTCTCCTGTCACCTCTGCTCTTCTCCGAAGCCTAGGACTATCTCCTCGTGTTGGATTTGGCGAGTACTCACTGTTTATGGGAGCCCAGAAAAGGAAATATTCTTGCCTTATCTCCTTGTATATGCGATACAACTTTAAAAGAATTGTGCACTTACATCTTCATAAATCATCTTTCACAAATCATCTTCATAGTTTACAGTGTGCTTTTGTGGCCAGGAGGGGGGAAAGCTCTACATTTATAAAGGCAGAAAATCCGATGCATGACATGCCAGTATTCCCCAAACAGCGAAGGAGTAGGGAGCCAGGCTCCCCTGTGACACGGACAGCGTTCACGTAACTCCAGTGCTGACTGGGCGGCGGCGACGAAAAATGCGGGGCCGCGTGTGCAGGCGGGCACGGGCCGGATCGGGATATGTGTGCAGAAGCAGCACCCCAGGAAAAAGGGTGGGTGTGACGGTGCCCCCATAAGAGGAGAATCTGGCCCTCCGCCTGCCCAGTGTTAACCACTAGAGAACTTTGAGTTTTATATCCTTTTGTAATGCCTGTGAATTTTAGCAGATTGAAGCATTAGACCAAAATACTCAGGAGATTTTTAACTATCCCTCACATATTTCAGGTGTGTCGATAGAAAGGGAATGCTATCATTTTTGTTTGAAAACTAAACAAGGCCATCTTGTAAACTGTCACCAAACGCCTTGCCTTTTAATTACCCGTGCGTGCATCTGGAATTTCAGAAAACATTAGTTCACCATGGGGGGCAGAATGAGCTCTGCTATTGAAACACTTCTTGTACCGTTTCCTCATTGTGCATATTATAAGATGTTTGAAAAGTTAAAATGTTTGAGCAGCTTAACTAAACTAGAACGGAAATATTCACGATGCTTTCATACACTGCGGCATAAGATGTAAAGTTTGTAATGTTTTGTGAATTTGTGCATTTTATTATTCTTTTATAATTATGAGCATTTTAATAAATTCATTTTTCAAAACAACACTGGTCTACTCTATTTGTCTTCATGTTTTTAAGGAGAGCATATATATATATATATGCTATTTATCAATTATATATCATTCATATAACAAATTGTGTGCTTTTGTGTAGATGATCTCTAAAATTATATTTTTCACAGCCTACACTTACTTTGAAACATGATTTTTCCGGGAAAAACTCGGTGTGGGGTTTCAGCCAGGGCTGCTAAAAACCAGTTGTTGGGATTGAGCCCTGCCGAGGGCACCAAGCCCGGAGAGCAGGTGGGAGCTGAAAACCAGCCCACCTCTGCTCACCACACCCGCTGAGCCGGAGCCAGGCTGCATCAGCGAGGAGGGAGAGGCACTTTACAACTGCATAAAGTTGGCTTCTGCATGCTAAATCGTGATTGCAGGGGACAGTCGCCCAGAGAGGGCAAGTCTGTAATCCCAGAAAGGCTCTGTTTGAACCTTCTGTGGCGCTGGGTACAGAAAAGGGAAACTATGGAGAAGAAGATAAAGCAAAATCTCATAAAAATCAACCTTTTTATCCTGGACAACATATCCAGATTTTAACTCTTGTTTTGTTTTGGGGATTTGCGGGGAGGGTTTTTTGTGGTTTTTTTTTTTTTCTGTTTTATTTTTTGCCAGCTTAAATCTCATTAGGCTTCTAAGAAAACTCTAAATCGAATATAATCCATAACTGGACCAACGGCAAGAAGTCTTTTCTGATCCTTATGTGATACCCTCGGGGCCAGTACTAATGTTATTCTTACTTTTAAGCCTTTTAAGTCCAGCAAAGGACTGATCAGAATTTCATTTAAGCTAAATACCCCCTCTCATTTGCAGGGAATGATGAGATAATACAGCTGACCCTACAATAACACCTGTTTGAATGTCACAGGTCCACTTATACACAGATTTTTTTTTAAGATTTTGTTTATTTGAGAGAGCTCATGCTAGCAGGGGGAGGAGCAGAGGGAGCACAAGCGGACCACGCTGAGCACAGAGCCTGACACGGGGCTTGATCTCAGGACTCTGAGATCATGACCAGAGCCGAGATCAAGAGCTGGTCACTAAACCAACTGAGCCACCCAGGCGCCTCTACACAGATTTTTTTATAATAAAATTTTAATAAATACAGTACTATGAATGTATTTTCACTTCCTTATGATTTTAACATTTTCTCTGGCTTACTTTATTGTAAGAATAGAGTATATAATATACAAAATATGTGTTAATTGGACTTTGGCTTCTGGTCCAAGATGGCAATGTAGGAAGACCCTGAACTCATGTCTTCCACAGACACACCAAACCAACACCTAGTTATAGATCAATTCCTCCTGAAGAACTAAGGACTGACCGAACAGCTTCTGCACAACAAAAGACCACAAAGAGACATAGACAAACCCCCACCCCCATTGCAAACTGCCGTGAGGAGGGATAGTTCAGAGGGACCATAAGCAGATTGCATCTGCCCTTGAACGTAGGAAAAGGCCACTGTTTACAATACAAAGGCAACCAGAATATACAGGAACCAGCCCTAGAACCCTGTCAAATGGGAGGGGAGCTGCTGGAACTCTCCAGGTCAGAGGGGCTGGTGAGCCCCATAGTTTGCATTCACCCTCTACCTGGACAGCACAGACAAAAGCAGGGTCAGAGTGTCAAAGCCAGTCTCAGCAAGGCCTGGACCCCCAGCCCACATCAGCCTCAAATGCCCCAGGGAACAGAAAAAAAAAAAGCCACAGCTTAAAGCAACTAGAATATAAAGGATCCAGCCCTAGAATTCTGCCAAATGGCAGAAAAGCTGCTGAAACTCTCTCCAGGTTGGAGGAGCTGGGTTACATTCCTTCTCCTTCACCTGACAATGTGGACAGGAGCGGGGTCTGGGCACACTAGCAAGCCTACCACCTCAGTGAGCCCCAAGCCCACACCAGCCCAGCTGTCCCACCAAGGTGACCCCCTGCTTGAAGCACACCAGGACACCCCTGCTCAGCACTCACTATAGCTCCAGCCATCTCACCAAGGTGATACAGGTGCAAAGCACCCCAGAACACTCCCAGTTCACACCACTTTGGCTCTAGATGACTTGCCAGGGTGCCCCCAGCTCTCACTGTGGCTCTAGACAGTTTACCAAGGCTCTCTTTGTGTGGAGTGCCCTGGGACCTCCCCTCCACAACGATGCTTTAGCCACACTGCTGGAGTGCCCCTGTGTCCCAGGACACCCCAACCCACGCCCACCCTGGCTCTAGCTGCCCTGCCATGGCACCTGCCATGCAGCATCCCAAAACACCCTGGCTTACACCAACTTCAGCTTCAGCTGTTCTGTGGGGGCACCCTCTGTGCAGAGCCCCAGGAAACCCCAGCTCGCACCTATTTTCAGTAGTCTTGCCAGGGTGCCCTCTTCACAGAGAGCCCCTGGACCCTCCAGTTTGCATCCACTTCAGCTGTCTGGCCAGGTTGCCCTCTGCCAAGAGCCCCAGGACTGCCCTGGCTCATGCCCACTTCATCTCTGGCTCCAGCCAGCCAACCCACCAAAGTCACCAGGCACACGTCTACACAGGGATGACCATGTACAAGATCATTCCTTCTAGTTTAGGCAAAGTAGCTATTCTCCCTAATTTATAGAAATAAATACAGAAAGTCAAGCAAAATGGGGAGATAGAGGAATATGCTCCAAATGAAAGAACAAGACAAAACCTAAATGAAATGGAGATAAGCAATGTGCCTGATAATGAGTTTGAAATAATGGTCATAAAGATGCCCACTGGACTAGAGAGAAGAGTGGATGAACTCAGTGAGAACTTCAACAAAGAGAAAATATAAATATTTGAAGAAAATATAAGTATTGAAGAATATAGTAACTGAAATAAAAAATACACAGAGGGAATCAACAGATTAGTGGATGCAGAAAAACAGATTAGTAATCTGGAGGATAGGGTAATGAAAAGTGTCCAAGCTGAACAGCATGAAGAAAAAAGAATTTTTTTTTAAGAAAAAAGTTTTAAAAATAGGCTAAGGTATCTCTTGGACAACATCAAGTGAACAAACGTTTGCATGATAGGGGTCCCAGAAGGAGAAGAGAGAGAGAAAGGGGCAGAAAATTTATTTGAAGATATAACAGTTGAAAACATCCTTAACCTGGTGAAGAAAACAGACATCCACATTTAGGAAGTACAGCGAATTCCAAACAAGATGAACCCAAGGAAGTCCACACCACAAACTATAAAAATTAAAATGTCAAGGATTAAAGACAAAGACAGAATTTTAAAAAAACATCAAGAGAGAAGCAATTAGCTATGTACAGGGGAAACCTCATAAAGCTATCAGTTAATTTTTCAGTAGAAACTTTGCAGGCTGGGCGTGGGGGTGGCATGATATATTCAAAGTGCTGAAAGGAAAAAAGTTACAACCAAGAATACTCTACCTGGCAAGGTTATCATTAAGAAAGAATGAAAGGAGAGAGAAAGTTTTTCTAAGACAAAAACAAATTTTTTAAAAACCCCCAAAATAGTTAAAGGAGTTCATTACCACTAAACCAGCCTTATGAGAAATGTTTAAGGGACTTCTTTAAGTAGAAAAGAAAAAGCCATAATTACAAGTAAAAAGTTATGAAAGAAAAAATGTCATAAGTAAAGCAAACATACAGTAAAGGTAGTAGAGCAAACACTTATAAAGCTAGTATAAAGGTTAAAGACAAAAGTAGTACAATCAGTTATACCTAAAAAAATTAGGTAAAGGGACTAACAAAATAAAAAGTTGTAAAATATGTCAACATATACATGAAAATGGAGGGGAAAGTAAAAATGAAATTCTTTTGGAATGTGTTTGAACTTCAGTGACACCATCAACTTAATAGAGACTGCTATATACTTAGGATGTTATATATGAACCTCACAGTAACTACAAAAAGTCTATAATAGATACAAAAAAAATAAAGAGAAAAAAGGCAACCATAACACTAATTAAGTCATCAATCACAAGGAGAGGAGTAAGAACAGAACAGAGTAGAACTACAAAAACAACCAGAAAACAATTAACAAGATTTCAGTAAGTACATGCCTATAAATAATTATTTTAAATGTAAATGGTCTAAATGCTCCATCAAAAGACATAGGGTGACAGAATGGATTAAACAATAACAACAACAAAAAGACTCATCTTTATGCTGCCTACAAGAGACTAACTTCAGACCTAAAGACACATACAGACTAAAAATCAAGGGATGGAAAATGATATTCCATGCAAATTGTAGAAGAAAAAAGCCAGGGTAGCAATAGTTATATCAGACAAAATAGACTTTAAAACAAAAACTGTAACAAGAGACAAAGAAGGGCATGACATAATGATAAAGGGATCAATCTAACCAAAACATATAACAATTATAAATATCTATGCACCCCACATAGGAGCACCTAAATACATAAAGCAACTATTGACAGATACAAAGAGAGAAATTGACAGTAATAGTAGGAGACTTTAATACTCCTTGTACATCAATGGCTAGATCACCCAGGCAAAAAAAAAAAAAAAAAGATCAATAAGGAAAGAGTGTTTTTGAATGACACATTTAGACTAAATGGACTTAACACTTATATACAAAACATTCCACCCCAAAACAACAGAATAAACATTCTTTTCAAGTACACATAGAACATTCTCCAGGATAGATCACATGTTAGGCCACAAAGTAAGGTTCAATTTAAGAAGATTAAAGTCATATCAAGCATCTTTTCCTACCACAACAGTATGAAACTAGAAATCAATTACAAAAAAAAGAAAACACACCACATCAAGTTTAAACAACATGCTACTAAATAACCAATTGGTCATTGAAGAAAGCAAAGAGGAAATAAAAAAATACATGGAGACAAATGAAAATGAAACACAATGGTCCAAAATCTTTGGGACAGAGCAAAAGCAGTTCCAAAAGGAAAGGTTATAGTGATACAGGCCTATCTCAAACAAAGCAAAACAAAAAACAGAAAACACACAAAGAAAATTTTCAAATAGTCAATCTAGCCTTACAACTAAAGGAACTAGGAAAAAAAGTAAAAATAAAGCTCAAAGTTAGTAGAAGAAAGGAAATAATGAAGATTAGAGTAGAAATGAAGGAAGGAAGGGAGGGAGGAAGGAAGAAAGAGAGAAAGAAAGAAAAAGAAAAGAAAGAAAAAGAGGGAGAGAGAGAAAGAAAAAAATTAAAAGATCAATGAAACCTAGAGCAGTTTCTTTAAACAGATAATAAAATTTATGAACTTTTAACCATACTCAGCAGCAAAAAAAGACAGAGGACCCAAATAAATAAAATCAGAAATGAAAGAGAAGTAACAATTGACACCACAGAAATACAAAGGATTATAAGAAGCTACTATTAGAAATTATATGCCAACAAACTGGACAACCTAGAAGAAATGGATAAATTCCTGGAAATATACAATCTCCCAAAAGTGAATCAAGAAGAAACAGAAAATCTAAACAAACAGCTTACTATAAGAAAATTGAATCAGTAATCAAATTTCTAAAAAACAAAAGTCCAGGACCAGATGAATTCAGAATTGCATTCTACCAAACTTTTCAGGAAGAGTTAATATCTATTCTTCTCAAACTATTCCAAAAAATAGAAACAGAAGGAAAGTTTCTAAATACAAGGCCAGCATTACCCTGATACCAAAACCAGAAAATGACACTACAAAAAAAGAAAACTAAAAGCCAATATCCCTGATGAACACAGATACAAAAATCCTCAACAAATTTTAGCAAACTGAACTCAGCAATACATTAAAAGGACTATTATAATGAAGTGGCATTTATTCTGGAGATGCAAGAATGGTTCAATATTCACCAGTTAATCAACGTGATATACCACATCAACAAAATAAAGGATAAAAATCATATAATCATCTCAATACAGAAAAAGCATTTGACAAAGTTTAACATCCATTCATGAAAAAAACTCTCAACAAAGTGGGTTTAGAGGAAACATACCTCAACATAATTAAGGCTGTCTATGAAAAACCCACAGCTAACATCATACTCAATGGTGAAAAACAGAGTTTTTGCTCTAAGATTAGGAACAAAACAAGGATGTCCACTCTCACTGCTTTTATTCAAAATAGTACTGGAAGTCCTCACCACAGCAATCAGACAAGAAAGGGAAATAAAAGGCATCCAAATTGGTGAGGGAGAAGTAGAACTGTCACAATTTGCAGGTGGCATATATACATAGAAAACCCTCAAGAATCCACCAAAAAACAATTAGCAGTAAACCAATGAATTCAGTAAAGTTGCAGGATACAAAATCAATATACAGAAATTTGTTGCATTTCTATACACTAATAACAAAGTAGCAGAAAGAGAAATTAAGAAAACTATCCCATTTACAATTGCACCAAAAAGAATAAAATACACCAGAATAAACTTAAGCAAGGAGGTGAAAGGCCTATACTCCAAAAACTACAAAACACTGATGAAAGATAAAACAAACAATCCTGGAATTTGTATGGAACCACAGAAGAGCTTAAATAGCCAAAGCAATCTTGAAAAAGAAAACAAAACTAGGGGCGCCTGGGTGGCTCAGATGGTTAAGCATCTGCCTTCAGCTCAGGTCATGATCCCAGAGTCCTGGGATCAAGCCCCGCATCGAGCTCCCTGCTCAGCGGGGAGCCTGCTTCTCCCCCTGCTCATGCTCTCTCTCTCTCCCCCCGTATCTCTGTGTCTCGAATGAATAAATAAAAAATCTTTAAGAAAAAAAAAAACAAAACTAGAGGTATCACAATTCCAAACTTTAAGTTATATTACAAAGTTGTAGCAATCAAAATGGTGTGGTACTGGCGCAAAAACAGACACATAGGTCAATGGAACAGAACACAAAACCCAGAAACAAACCCACAATTATATGGTCAACTAATCTTCAACAAAGGAAGAATAAATATCTAATGGGAAAAAGTCTCTTCAACAAATGGTTTTGGGAAAACTGGACACCTACATGCAAAAGAATGAAACTGGACCACTTTATTTTACCATACATAAAAATAAACTCAAAATGGATTAAAGACCTAAATGTGAGACCTGAAACTATAAAAGTCCTTGAAGAAAGCAGGCAATAATTTCTCTGGTATTGTCCATAGCAACTTTTTCCTAGATAAGTCTCCTGATGCAATGGAAACAAAAGCAAAAATAAACTATTGGGATTACATCAAAATAAAATGCTTCTGCACAGTGAAGGAATCAATGAAACTAAAAGGCAACCTATGGAATGGGAGAAGATATTTGCAAATGACACATCTGATAAAGAGTTAGTATCCAAAGCATATAAATGAACTTCTAAAACTCAACACCCAAAAAATGAATAACCTAATTAAAAAATGGTCAGAAGACATGAATAGACATTTTTCCAAAGATATATAGATGGCCAACAGACACATGAAAAGATGCTCAACATCACTCATCATTAGGGAAATACAAATCAAAACTATAATGAGAGATCTCACACCTGTCAAAATGGCTAAAATCAACAACATAAGAAACGTGTTGGCAAGAAGGTGGAGGAAAAAAAAGACCAAATGTGAGACCTCATGCACTGTTGGTGGGAATACAAATTGGTGCAGCCATTGTGGAAAACAGTATGGAGTTTCCTCAAAAAGTTAAAAATAGAACTACCCTATGATCCAGGAATCCCACTACTGGGTATTTACCCCAAAAGTACAAAAACAGTAATTCAAAGCAATACATGCCTCCCTAGGTTTATTGCATTATATACAATAGCCAAAATATGAAAAGCAGTCCAAGTGTTCATCAATAAATAAAGAAGATGTGGTATACATATAGCCATGGAATGGTATTCAGCCATAAAAAGGAATGAAATCTTGTCACTTGCAACAACATGGATGGAGCTAGAGAGTATAATGCTAAGAGAAATAAGTCAGTCAGAGAAAGACAGATACCATATGGTTTCACTCATATGTAGAATTTAAGAAACAAAACAATGAGCAAAGGACAAGCAAAGAGAAACCAAGAAACAGACTCTTGCCTATAGAGAACAAACTGATGGCTATCAGAGGGGAGGTGGGTGGAGGAATGGTTGAAATAGGTAATGGGGATTAAGAGGACATTTATGATGAGCACTGAGTAACATGTAGAATTCTTAAATCACTATATTATACACCTGAAATCAATATAACCCTAGATGTTAAGTATACTAGAATTAAAATTTAAAAATTAAAAAAACAATGATGGAAGAAATTGAAGATGTCACAAACAAACAGAAAGATATTCCATGCTCATGTATTGGAAGAATTAATATCGTTAAGATGTCCACACTAATGAAAATAATCTACAGATTTAATATAATTCCTATCAAAACAAAAATATCATTTTTCACAGAACTACAACAAATAATACTAATATATGTATGGAACCACAAAGACTCTGAATAGCTACAGCAATCTTGAGAAAAAAGAACGAAACCTGAAGGTATTACAATCCCAGATTTCAAGACATACTACCAAGTTATAGTAATAAAAACATTATGGGGGCCCCTGGATGCTCAGTCATTAAGTGTCTGCCTTCGGCTCAGGTCATGATCCCAGGGTTCTGGGATCGAGCCCCGCATTGGGCTCCCTGCTCTGCGGGAAGCCTGCTTCTCCTTCTTCCACGCCCCCTGCTTATGTTCCCTCTCTCGCTGTGTCTCCGTCAAATGAATAAATAAAATCGTTAAAAAAAAGTTATGGTATTGGCATGAAAATAGACACTAGATTAATGGTACACTATAGAGAGCTCAGAAATAAACCTATGATTATATGGTTAATTAATCTACAACAAAGGAGGCAAGAATGTGCAATGGGGAAGAGAGTCTCTTCAACAAATGGTGCTCAGAAAACTGAACAGCTACATGCAAAAGAATGAAACTGGACCAATTTCTTATTCTATACACAAAAATAAAATCAAAATGGGTTAAAAACCTAAATGTGAGACAGACCTGGAGCCATAAAACTCCTAAAAGAAAACATACACCGTAATCTTGGACATAAGCCTTAGCAACATTTTTCTAGATACGTCTCTTAAGGCAAGGGAAACAAAAGCAAAATTAAACTATTGGGACTTCACCAAAATAAAAAGCTCTTGCATAGCTAAGGAAACTATCAACAAAATGACATGGCAACCTACTAAATGAGAGAAGATATTTGCAAATAATATATCCGATAAGGCGCTAATACCCAAAGTATATAAAGAATGTATATAACTGAACACCAAAAAACAAATAATCCCACTAAGAAATGGGCAGAGGATCTGAACAGACATTTTTCCAAAGGAAACATACAGGTGGCCAACAGACACATGAAAAGAAGTTCATTATCAAGGAAATGCAAATCAACACCACAATAAGATACCAACTTCTACCTGTCAGAGTGGCTACAATAAAAAACACAAGAAATAGGGGCACCTGGGTGGCTTAGTCGGTTGAGCATCCAACTCTTAGTTTCAGCTCAGGTCATGATCTCACGGGTTGTGGGACTGAGCCCCACATGGTGCTCCACTCTCAGCAGAGAGTCTGCTTGAAGATTCTTTCCCTCTGCCCCTCCCCCATGAATGCATGTGTGCTCTCTCTCAAATAAATAAATCTAAAAAAAAAAAAAAAGACAGGAGGGGCACCTGGGTGGCTCAGTCATTAAGCATCTGCCTTCAGCTCAGGTCATGATCCCAGGGTCCTGGGATCGAGCCCCACATTGGGCTCTCTGCTCAGCGGGAAGCCTGCTTCTCCCTCTCCCATTCCCCCCTGCTTGTATTCCCTCTCTCACTGTGTCTCTCTCTGTCAAATAAATAAAATCTTTAAAAAAATAAAATAAAATAAATTTTTAAAAAAGACAGGAAATAAGTGTTGGTGAAGATGTAGACAAAGGGAACACTGTTGGTAGGAATGTAAATTGGTGTAAGCACTGTAGAAAACAGTATGGAGGTTCCTTAAAAAATGAAAAATAGAAATACCATATGATCCAATAATTCCATTGCTAGGTATATAAAAACACTAATTCAAAAAGATATACATACCCCTATGTTTATTATTGCAGCATTATTTATAATAGCCAATATTTGGAAGCAATCTTAGCACCCATCATTAGATGAATGGATGAAGAAGATGTGGTGTATATACAATAGAATATTAGCCCCATAAAAAGGAATGAAATCTTGCATTTTCAGCAACATGGATGGACCTAGATGGTATTAAGTGAAATAAGTCAGAGAAAGATAAATACTATATGATTTCATGTATATGTGGAATATAAAAAACAAAGCAAAAAAAAAAACCAGAAACAGACCCACAAAAATCGAGAACTGGTGGTTGCCAGAGGGAGAGGGGTGGGGGATGGGTAAAATGGGTAAGGGGAGCAGGAGATACAAGCTTCCAGTTACAGAATGAATAAGTCACAGGAAAAGAGGGCATAGCACAGGAGATAGAGTCAATGATATTGTGGTAGTGTTGTATGCTGACAGATGGTAGCTACTTGTGGTGAGCATAGCTTAATGTATAGGCTTCTCAAATCACTATGTAGTGCACCCGAAACAAATATAACATTGTGCCAATCATACTTCATTTAAAAAAATGTGTTGTTTTTATGCTTTTGGTAAGGTTTCTGATCAATAGCAGGGTAGTAGTAGTTAATTTTTTTGGTGAATCGAAAGTTCTATAGGGATTTTCAACTGTGCAGGGGCTGGGCACCCCTAAGTCCTATACTGTTCAAGGGTCAGCTGTAATTGGTGGGAGTCAGATAGCTACCACGCATTGTGCCAGGTGTTTATTTACACATTATCTCACTGTCAACATTTATTTTATTGCAGGTAAATTTTAAGCAGCTTTTAAAAAATGATACTAAAGGAAGTATATGATTATAAAAGAAACACAAAATGTTGAAATATCCGAAGCTATACACGGAGGCTGTGTGGGAAAACGAAGTCCTGCTCTCACCCAGCCCAGCCCACTCCAGAGGTCCCAGAAAGTGTGAGTTGAGGCCATCAGGGTCATCTTTTTGCCCAAAAGAGACTTCAGAGATTTACTTTGGTTTTAATAATTATATCTAGTGTATTGAAGTTATAGATCAGAAAAAGCTACTTCTTTCCTTACACTTTTAAGTTCAACCCAAATCCTACTCTTTTCATAAACTTAGCCAATTTTATCACTTTTAAGGGAATTTTGAATGTGTGTTTTCACTTGCAAACTTAATGAAATGCTTTAAAATATCTGAAAGAGCAATTATAAATTTAGCTTATTCCATTTCCTTTTTAAGTACTCTAGTTTTCTGACCTACTGTGGCCAAGAGGCCATAAGTGGGAGAGGTGCAAATTCTTTCCTGCTCTTCTCTTCAGAGGATAACTTCCACAAAGACATTTAGGCCATGTCCTCTCTTGTTACCCCTTGTTACTCGGAGACTGAACATAGAGTGGAAAATGGCCAGACCATATACAGAAATAGAATGCTGACCCACAACCTGCAGCAACCAGCCCAGGAAACCAACGCCTTATCTGCAATAATCAGACCAGAAAGCCAGCCAGACTTGTAAGAAGTTAGACTGTTTTATCTCTAGTGACAGTCCAGGAAGCCAAACAATAACACCTAAAACAATCAGCCCCGCATGGCAGGGACTTGATTAATAATGGACAGCTTCTCTAATTTTTACCCCTATGTCCAACTTAGGGTCAACCAGGGAAAGCCAAACATGCACCTTAACCAATCACATAGGATGTCTCGCTTCTAGTTAGCCCGCCTCCAGCTTCTCCATGCCAGTAGTCTCCAACTAGATCACACCTGGAATCTTCGCATCTTTCCGCTATAAAGCTTCCTCACTCCTATTTCTACCATTGAGTCTCAGCCAAATTGCAGTGGACAGTGGCTGGCTCCTTTACTACAGCAGGCTCTGAATAAACAGATTTTGCTTGCTTTCATTTGGTTGATCTTTATTTTCACTGTTATTTAACCTCTGTAGCCTCTAGCTTCCTGATCCATTAAATGGGGCTATTTGTTCCTACCAGGCAGTGTCACTTTGAAGTTCTTAATGTCTCACACTAAATTCAGTGTGCCAGGCAATATAAGAAACCACAAGATGAATACAAGGCATCTTAAAACAAACACAGATATGTTTTGGAAGTAAATATAAAATGTAAATGAATTTTTAAATGTAAAATAACAAAATTCAAAGGAATCGTTTAACTTATGTTGAGCTGCTTCATCTCAACCCCTGGGTTATGCCTTTCCTTTTCTCTCTTCATTGGAACTTAGGTAGAAAAGTCTGAGAAATGTTGACATATGTTAAAAGCACCTTATCAGCCTTGAGATTCTAGAACAGTGATTCTCAAAGTGTGGTCTAGGTTCCCTTGGGATAGTTTGAGACCTTTTCAAGAAGTCTACAAAGGCAAAACTACTTTCATAATAATATGAAGACATTATCTGCCTTCTCACTCTCATTCTTTCGGTGTGCAGTGGGGTTTCCAGAAGCTACACAATATTCGATATGGCCACAGATTGAACACAGAAGCAGTTATGAGCATCCAGCTGCTTTCTATTAAGTCAGACATTAAAAATATAAAACAATGTACTCTTCTCACATTATTTTGAAAAATAGTTATTTTTCATTAAAACATGCAGTGGGTTCATTGCTATTTTAAAATTAAGAAAAATTTTTAAATTTCTGTTTTAGTTTCTAATACACTAAATATTACTAGATATGATTCACACAAACAAAAGTTTTTTAGCGTTCTCAATACTGTTTTAAGAGTATGAAGGGGTTTGGTGGCCAAAAAGTGTAAGAATCACTGCCTTATAACAGTAAAAATTTGAACAAGAGCCAACCACGGCATTCACATTTAACTTGGACAGCACGACTCCAAGTGTGAGAGGGGAGAAAGACCAATGCAAACTTTCCATTCTCAGTGCATGTGAAATCCATCTTCTGGTCGATGTTGATGACCTTCACTGAAGCTCAGGATCCAGCACAAGGGCTGCATCTGTGCTTCTGCTCAGACAAAGCCCTCATCTTTATTTCCCAGCTGTCTGTCCTGGGCTGCACACTTTGATGGGACTGCTGCAGTCTCTTTTGTGTATCCTGCTATATTGAGCACATATTTGTGTATATATGTTGGATTCCAGGCTGTCTTACTTAGAAATTCTGGAGTCTCAAGGAAGGAAATATAACCGTTAATAATATTGCATGAACTAGCATGCAGAAAGTAGTCAGAGCTACAAATCCTGATGCTGTTTAGAGGCCCACTGTAAAAACATGGTGCACAATGAACCTGTACATCATATGCAGGAAGCTATCTCATTAAAGATATTTCCTTCAAATGAAGAAGACAGTGTATTTATTCATTACTGTATCTGTAGCAGACCTGGCAGAGAGTAGATGTTCAATAAACAGTTGTTGATTGAATGAATAAATAAGTGAATGACTATGTTAACCTTCCCTGAGATCAGATTCTTCCAGCCAAGAGATTTAGAAAGCATATCCAGGAAAGTAAAATAAGGTGAAAGTGGAAATGACAGTTGACTGTGCAAGTTATTAAATCAAGATGGGTAGAGCTAGGGATCGTGGCTTCGTACAATGGCTGAGTGGGTAGAAGCCCTGACTGTGAACTGAGCGAAAATATTGTTACTATAGATGTTGCTGTTTCTCCAGTCACCTGCCAGCTCTCTGCTGGCCACCAACCACTAGCCCACCACTGAAATGCGTCAGTCCAATACAGAACTGCCTTCCGAGGTGAGGTGACACCAAAGATTTTTTTACAGGCCGTACCGAGGCCAATGTAAAAGGCCAGTGAAGTAGATCTGGGAAGCTATCAATCCCCATATACAAATGCTGCCTTGAGCAAACTTCTGAACAACTGCTGTGTGATTCTCATGACTGATTCCCACTTGGTCCCTCCAGTTGGAGACAGATCCAACCAGAAAGCGGCTTGAGCAATGCTATCATGATATTAGCACCCTGTTATTCCCTATCCATAGGAAAATGGTAAAGGAGAGTTTTCTGGGCATGTGAGCATTTGAATTTGGGCTTTTAAATAAACTCTCAAAGGCAAATGCTGGCTCTCATCTTCATTCAGCCCAACTGGAAAAAGCACCATACAGTAAGTATGATTTTACTGCTATATTTGACATAGGTTTGTCCATGAAATTAGACTTTTCAAAGGACCAGCTGTTGACTTTGCTGACTATTATGTCTTTATTTTATATTCAATATATCATTTTTATTGTGATTTTCTTTGGGTTTAGTCTTTATTTTTCTCTAATTTCTTAAGTTCGATTCATTTGACAATTCACTCAACAAATTGTTGTGTCTGTTGTATGGCAGGCATTGTTTTACATACTGGAGACAGTAGTGTTGCTTAGCTCACTAATTTTTCCAATACTGGTATTTAAGACCATAAGTTTCTCTGGCCTGATTAGGGGATATCTTCCCCTTCATGGATCTAGTCAGCAAAGACTGGAAGAAGTAGCTGTTTTTTTTTTGTTTTGTTTTGTTTTTATTTTATTTATTTATTTATTTATTTATTTTATTTATTTTTATTCTTATGTTAATCCCCATACATTACATCATTAGTTTTAGATGAAGTGTTCCATGATTCATTGTTTGTGCACAACACCCAGTGCTCCATGCAGAATGTGCCCTCCTCAATACCCACCACCAGGCTAACCCATCCTCCCACCCCCCTCCCCTCTAGAACCCTGTTTGTTTTTCAGAGTCCATCGTCTCTCATGG
>NC_138373.1:98688880-98704216 GCF_054177405.1 Leptonychotes weddellii
GGGTGTTATGCACAAACAATGAATCATGGAACACTTCATCTAAAACTAATGATGTAATGTATGGGGATTAACATAAGAATAAAAAAAATAAAATTAAAAAAAAAAGAAACCTTGGAGATTAATAATAAAAATAACTACAATTATAGAATTATTACCAGCTACCATTCTATATGCTTTTTATTTTAAAAGTATCTTTAATTTTTAAGACAACCCTATGATGTATAAAGGATTACCATTATAATTCCCATTTTACAAAAACTGAGGTTAAGTAGTTTGTCAAAGATTATACAGTTAATTAACGGCCAAGTCAGGGTTCAAAATCCAGAGAAGCTAGCACCCAAGTTCATGCTCTTCATCACTAGGTTATCTGCCCCTCTGTTCATTGCCTTCCTCTCCTTTCCCTACTCCCAGAGCTAATCTGTCCCCATATTTTATAGAGAAAATACATGTCTCCAGGAGTTTTAGTTAATACATTTGTGAATTACAAAATAAGAGTGGAAATAATTGGAGTATTAACTCTTAATTATCTTTTCACAAAATATAAATTCCTTTCAATATCTGATGAAAGCTACAAATCCTCTCAACATAGTCATAAATTTTACCTACAACTTTAGGAGATTCACGGCCTAACCAGAAAGCAGTATAAAAATTCTTAAACTGGGGTTCCTGGGCGGCTCAGTTGGTTGAGCAGCCAACTCTTGGTTTCAGTTCAGGTCCTAATCTTGAGGTCATGGGATAGAGCCCCAGGGTGGGCTCCACACTCAGCAGGGAGTCTGCTTGAGGTTCTTTCTCTCCTTCTCCCTCTCCCTCACCGCACTCCCGTGTCAAATAAATAAATAAATCTTACAAAAGAAACCCTTAAACCAGACAAATGGGAATACAGCTGATGAATGCTCCCAGTTAAGGACTAGATTTTGAGCAACGGTGGCTATAGAGACTGATAATGCTCACTATGAAAGGAAGTGATCAGCCTTGAGTAGACCAGCATGGAATGCCAAACAGCCAGCACAACATAGGAGGAAGAAAATGAGGCAGAGCCAGTGCAAAGTAGAAGGAAAAGAATCTGGGTGGCATCAAGATTGACATGCCCAGGGGCGCCTGGGTGGCTCAGTTGGTTAAGCGACTGCCTTCAGCTCAGGTCATGATCCTGGAGTCCCGGGATCGAGTCCCGCATCGGGCTCCCTGCTCGGCGGGGGGTCTGCTTCTCCCTCTGACCCCCCCCCTCATGCTCTCTCTCTCTCTCATTCTCTCTCTCAAATAAATAGATAAAATCTTTAAAAAAAAAAAAAAAAAAAGATTGACATGCCCATAGTATTTCTGGCCTAAGCCATGCTTATAAATGTAGATTGTTTATAATTGACTGCCACTGAAGCAAGATGGCAGAAAAGCAGTTGTTCCCCCCTCTGACCCCCAACTCTGGATATGTCACAAAAGCAAGAGACTGGTTAATGGGTCTCCAGACAGTGAGGAATATTTGGGGAGACAGACGTAGTGGAATCCCAATTTGGTGAGGAAATGACAGCCTAGCACATAGAGCCAGGTAGCAGCAGGGATAGGAATAGTTTGGAAGTAGCATTTTCTTTTCTTTTCTTTTTTTTTAAAGATTTTATTTATTCATTTGAGACACAGAGATACAGAGAGAGAGCATGAGCAGGGGAGAGGCAGAGGGAGAGGGAGAAGCAGGCTCCCCGCTGAGCCAGGAGCCCGATGCGGGGCTCGATCACAGGACCCTGGGATCATGACCTGAGCTGAAGGCAGATGCTTAACCATCTGAGCCACCCAGGTGCCCCGGAAGTAGCATTTTCTATTTGTGCTTTTTTTATATGGTCCACATTTTCCTTGGCCCGTCCTATGGCCACTATGAGAGAGACAAACAGCAATACCTAGCCAGAGGATGGAGTAAGGTCAGGACAGTATTAGAACCTTGCTTGGGATGAGAAGTAGATGTTAATAGGTGTAAGTGGGCTAACTGGCCCATGAGCAGCTTTTCTCCCCACTCCACTATAAATCAGGTAATTATAACACAGGGAGGTAGCCTTGGGACAGAGCATAGACAGGATTTTACTGGGAGGTTCCCTGAGCGGTAGGGCCCCAGGTGTGTGTGTGTGTGTGTGTGTGTGTGTGTGTGTGTGTGTGTGTGTGTGTGTGTGTATGTGTGTGTGTGTGTGTGTGTGTGTGTGTGTGTGTAGGGGAAGATAAAAGGGAATGATTACAATACCAGAGGTTTACATCCTAATTCATACCCTTCCCTCATTCATTTAGGTGGACACAACCTAAGGCCTGTACTTTCTGCGGGTCCATCCCCCTATGTACATAGTACCAGCTGAGCCATCTGGTAGGCCACAGTGAACATGAACTCCCAGAAGGATAAAATAAGACACCTGAGGAGCACAAACACTGTAAAAGAAAAACAACAAATTAAACAACCTATATAAGAGAAAGCAGAATTAATTGGTCAGACTGAACAAGAATTTAAAATATATAAAATAAAAATCCTTAGAGATATAAGGGAGAACATTAGCAAACATGAAGCAGAAAAAGCAACTGGAAGGAAAGCCAATTGGTGACACTGCATATAAAAAATATTGTTAAAATAAACAATCAATTAACCAATGGCAGAATAAACAGATCCAAAGAACAAATTGGTGAGCTGAAAAACCAGATTGAAAATATCAGAAAGGACTAAAGAGAGAAAGCATAAAAAATGAATTTAAAAGATATGGAGGAAAGTAGTAAAAATGTCAAGATCTATATAATAGAAGCTCTAAAAGGGCATAAAAATAGATTGGGGTACGAGGGCAGGACAGGAAATACTGGAAAAAATATTGACCAAGAATGGAAGATGTAGGATCCCAATATAAAGGACTCACAAAGAATAGGACTCATAGAAAACTGAAGAAAAAACTTACAACTAAATTCATTCCAGTGAAATTTGAGAAAATCAAAGACAAAGAGAACATTCAAAAGGCCTCCCAGTGAGAAGAGCAAATCATTTGCATACAAACAGAATCGGATTGGTATCAGACTTTTCAAAAACAACACTCAACATTAGAAGATAATGGAATTATGTTGGAAAACATTTATTGAAGCTAGGATTATCTAGCTAATTTTGTTTGAATGGGAGAGTACAATAATTATATTCTCAAGTATAATCAAGAAGTTTACCATATGAAGACCCCCTTTGAGAGCACCCCTAGGAGAAATAATCCAATAAGAAACAAATAAATCCAGAAAACAAAACCAAGCATCAGGAGAGGGCAAGAAATAGCACTGATAACTTAAATATTATTGTTTGTTAAACCAGTGGACTCCAAAGTGCGACAAATGAAACCAGGTCAACGTAAGAGGTGGTGGTGCTGTGATGGTTATGTGTCAACTTGGCCAGGCCCCAGTACCCAGATATTTAGTCAAATGTATCTGAATGTTGCTGTGAACGTATTTTTTTTAGGTGATATTAAAATCTACATAAGGAAACAGAATAAAGCAGACTACCCTCCATAATGGGGGTGGACTCATCTATCAGTTGAAGGCCTTAAGAAAAAGACTGACTTCCCCTGAAGAAGAAGAAATTGTGCCAGAATACTGCCTTTGGACTTGCACTGCAAAATGAACTCTTCCCTGAGTCTCCAGCCTATCAGCCTCCCTGCAGATTGTGGATCTGCCAGCCTCCACAATTATGTACACTAATTCTGTAAAAATCTCTTTTTCTCTCTCTGTTTCTCTAGAAAACCTTGACTAATATAGGTGATGTGCTACAGAAAGATATTAAAACATCTACTTATATTTATTTTTAAATCTCTTTTCTAAAAAAATTTATCATAGTGAAACTTTTATAATGTGCATATCTATTAATATAGTATATGTCATATAATTTAAAATTAAGTATATGTATGCTTCATTTTTTTTTTTACTAATATGGGCAAATGATCAAAAAAGTTTGTAGATCACGAGTCTAAATAATGACTGAATAGTATATCCATAAAAGTGCATAATGAAAACTATAGTGTATACCAAAATGGAGGGGACATGGGAGATAGAAGTGGAGACTAATGGGAAGGAATATAAACTAAGATGTTTATTTTATTTTGAGGAAAGACAAAGATGTTGATAAGCTTAAGATATTGACAAAGGAAGATAAATATTATTTATAGTAATTGTAAACATTATATAATAATTTATATAAAAATATATAAATGATATATAATTTATTCTAAAGTACATGAATTTAAGATTTCAATTATTTTGTTCTTTTTGGTTTATAAAATTGAATTAAAAGTACCTTGAGGTATTGGTAAATAAATATATGTATGGCTGCCCATAATGAGTCCCAATATTATTTTTTTTTAAGGTTTTATTTATTTATTCAAGAGAGAGAGAAATAAGGGGGGAGCAGAGGGAGAGAGACAAGCAGACTCTGCGCCGAGCACGAAGCCCATTGCGGGCTTCATCTCAGGACCCTGAGATCATGACCTGAGCCGAAACCAGAGTCAGGTGCTTAACCGACTGAGCCACCCAAGTGCCCCAAGACCCAATATTAAATTGCAAATTGGAGTGCATAAAACATTGGAATGAGAAAAATATGTATATATAAACTTCTATTTATATTTAATTTTATCTCATATATGTTAATTTCTATATTTGCGGATGTGGATGTATAATGTAAAATATTAGTGAAATAGAATAATGTGAAATTTATTAATACATAAATATGGGAGTTTGTTTTTTAATGCAGACTACTACTGCCTTGGAGAATAATACCTGCGCAGAGTCTAGTCCTACCTGAGTGTGCTACTCACCACACTTTTTTTTCCTGGCAAACTCCTATTCATCCCTTATGTCGTGTAGCTCAGGAACCACCCTCTGTCATAGAGGATCCTTTCCAAGGACCCTGGCCAGCAGGTACCTTCAGTTGCCCCTCCATTCACAGGGACAGGCTCCACAAAACATTTGTGTTAGTTCCAAACACCTTGGTTACCCATGATTAATCCAGAACTAGCTTGAACTGGAACCAAAGTTAGACTAGATTCTAACTCTCAGAAATTTAAATTTAGAGACACTAATGAAACTCTGTTTATTAATAGAAGCAAAGACATATAAACTTGGAATCTATGGGGTAGGCCCCTTCCTCCTAGAACCAGAGGAAGGGGTTCCATCTTTGCTTAGCTTTGCTCCTAGAGGCATTATGTGAAGAGCTTTATTTAGACTGTAAAGAACTTCACTGTTTGTATTTTTTCTCTCAACTTTTAATTATGAAAAATTTTAGACACACAAAAAGTTGAAAAAAATAACACAACAAACACCTATATACCCTTTCCCCATATTATTGTTTTGTCACTTTGCTTAATCTTTCTCTCTCTACACATACATAGATGTATATGTATATATGTATGTTATATATTATATGTATGCATATATACATGTATGTATACACACATTTTTTTTTAAAGATTTTATTTATTTATTTGACAGAGAGAGAGATAGCGAGAGCAGGAACACAAGCAGGGGGAGTGGGAGAGGGAGAAGCAGGCTTCCCACCGAGCAGGGAGCCCGATGTGGGACTCGATCCCAGGACCCTGGGATCATGACCTGAGCCGAAGGCAGACGCTTAAAGACTGAGCCACCCAGGCGCCCTATACACACATTTTAAGCTGAAACATTTGAAATTAAATTATAGATATCACAACAAAGAGACATTATCCCTAAATACTTCAGCATATTTATCTTAAGAATATTCTTCTTTATAACCCCACGGTAAAATTATCACAACCAAGAAACTTAATTCGTTATCATCTAATACACAGTCCATATTCAAATTTTCCCATTCGATGTGAAAATGTCTTTTAAAACTGTTTTTTAATTTCTGGGCCAGAATCCAATCAAAGTTTTAACATCGTATTTGGCTGTTTTGTCTCTTTAGTTTGTTTTAACATAGAATAACCTGCCTTCTTATTTTTGTTTTTCATGACATTGTTTTTTTTTAGAGTCCAAGCTAGTTGTCTTGGAGGTTGTCTATTCTACATTCTGAATTTCTCTGGTTGTTTCCTCACAATTAGTCAGAATATTGCAAAAATATTACCAACAATGCTCTACATTTTTTGTTAATACTCTATATTCTTCATTGCATTGCATAAGATAAGCTTATTTTATTACTGGAGATGCTAAATTTGAACCATTGTAAAGGTATCTTTTCTCTTTTTAACTAGTAAGTAGTCTGTGGGGTGGTACTTTGAGAGTGTGTGAATAACCAGATCCCCAATAAACTTTTACCCAGTGGTTTTAGGATCTATTAGGATCTTTCTATCTATAGGATCTTGTTTTAATTAATTATTAAATTAGGAGTTGCAAAATGGTGATTTTCTAATTTCATCTACATATTAGTTGGCATTCTCCTTTAAAGAAGAGTTTCTTTTTCTTCTATCCCACCCCCCTTTATGACTCATGGATTTTTTTTAATTCAATGTATTGCAACCCATTACAAATATTATGCTTTATGGCACTCAAAATGTCCCAAATTTGGCTTGTATTATTGAATCTCAAAGACTCTAGGTGTTATACCAAGGGAGAAAGCAAAATGTAGTGGGCAGAACACAGGCGTTCAAGTTACATGGTTCTTTAGGAAGTTGCCACTTTTTTTTTTCACCTACAAAATAATGCTAATAATGCCTACTTAATAGGATCAGAGCCATGTCTCTTTGGTTCACTGCTGCATCACCAATATCTTAGTCACTGGAGACACTTAACATTTCTTGACTATGTAGAGCATCTACAACAGTGCCTGCTACATAATAGCAAAATAAATGAGCTGTTTCATTAAGTATTTGCTAAGTTGTTGTTCATATTTATATACTATGGTGTGGCTTTATTAACTATTATTGAGACCTCTTTATGTATAAACCATTTTATAGGCCATTAAGAAAGAACCAGAGGGGGCACCTGGGTGGCTCAGTTGGTTAAGTGACTGCCTTCAGCTCAGGTCATGATCCTGGAGTCCCGGGATTGAGTCCACATCAGACTCTCTTCTCAGCAGGGAGTCTGCTTCTCCCTCTGACCCTCCCCACTCTCATGCTCTCTATCATTCTCTCTCTCAATAAATAAATAAAAATCTTTTAAAAAAATGAAAGAACCAGAGGGTAAAACTATATCCAATTCAGCTTAGCAATGAAAACAATGATTATTACTACTGTTGCAATGATGACTAACATTTGTATCGTGCTTATTATGTGACAGTGTTCTAAGCGTTTCACTCATTTATTCCTCTCAACAAGCATATGGGTTAAGTGCTATTATTGTCCCAATTTTAAGATGAGGAAGCTGAGGCCAAAAATGCATAACATGATACATGGCCAGTCCATGGCACCAGGATTCCCACACCTGCAATGTGGCATCAAAGGTGTTCTTCTACCCACTCTGCTATGCTAAAGAAAGGAGAGCTTTTAAAAATAAGTGAAATAAGCCAAAGATATTCTTTACACCAGACAGGGACTAGTAGAGCCCATGACAATTATTTGAGGGACACGTTTTGCTAGCCCAGAACTGACCATGAAAATAAAATGTTCTTGTCCTACCATCGAGTAGCATCATAATTCGTTTCAAAAGATCACATTTTGGAAGATGCCGAGACCATTGCAAATGAAGTCCTCATTTCCAGAACTTAAGGAACTATAGGCAATTTAAGTCTTGGGAAATTAGAAGTAGACACCAGCTCTCATCTTCGTCTGGTGTTTGACGGCAGCCATTTAGTGATAGACACAGTTGTGTCTCAATAACCCGCCAGATGGTCCAGCTGTGAGAATGTTATTGTTTTGTACCAATTTATATTTTTCCCATGGTTTCACAAGTTCTAGTTCTTGAACCATCAAATGACACCACAGCTTTTTCCTTAAGCTATGACAGAATAATAGGTTTCCCAAATCCATCACAAAGGGTTCGTCAGATCTATAGGTGAATGCACAGGCAAGTGTCAGCGTTTCTTATAATCTCTTTAAAAGGCTGCATGTTTCATTTATAGAACCTTTGTCTTACAAGGGGGACAAAAGGTTTGATGGAAAGTTTTCAGATGAGCGGGCTGCGTGCCCTTGCTACCACTGGTAATTTGTCAGTGCGCTTTGTGAAAAACAATGCCCGTCTCTCAAAGGCCCTTTTGTTATTTCTCTTTACACTCTTACCTTCTTCGGTGTTATGCAGAATTGCTTGCCTAATGTTATTTGAGTGAGCATACTGGTCATTCACAGGCACTATATGTTCCTAGCTATCTGTATCCTACAAGAAAGCTAAGCAATAAGAACTCACACAGTGTGAATTATAGTCTAATAATTAGTATCTTGTGCATTAGGAGATGCAGGGCTGAGGGCTATGCAGCCATTCGAACAGTTAAGCATGAATTACCACACTGTAATTCAGGGCCCGAAGTCTATTCTATACATAGAAGCAGATGTCTCTTTTGCTAGAAGAGGGAAGCCAGTAGTAATCTGGATGGAAAAAAAATGTTGTTTTTTTTTAAAGCTGGAGTGACTCCATTATTGCTACTGCACCCAGAACTAAGGCATGTGATATTCATCTAAATCCCCCTGAAGCAGGCCTTCCACTGACCCAGGCTTCATCAGCCTCCCTGTGGTATTTGCAGGGCTAGCCTAGCAATGGATTCCTGCACCCCCCCAGCTCATGTAATTTCCCCTTATACCAGTGCAAAGCAGTCCTTTTCACAATAAAACACACACACACATAACAAAAACAACAATGCCCACCCAAAAATTCTACTGGAAGCTACATTTGACTGCATTCGTGTGTGTGTGTGTGTGTGTGTGTGTGTGTGTGTGTGTGACATTCAAATGTCAGCCCCTCAGAGATGAAGGAAAGATGTAGAATAAAGAGCAGAATAAGCACAGAAAAAGAAACCTCAGAGAGTCCTTTCTTTCTAGACTAATTCATAATAGCATCCCATGCCATTTTTTTTGTTTTGTTTCTTTACCTGATATTAAATTACGTGTTCATGTGTTCGGGCCTGTCTCTTTCACTACAAGATAAGCTCCATGAAGCCAGCTTCTTTATCATTTTTTTCATTGCTCTTTGGCCTTATATCCTCAGCCCTTAGAAAAGTGCATGACACACAGCAGGCCCTAAAATATTTCCTGAATGGAAAAATGGATTAATGCACTCCCAGTTTCATGGAATAGAAAAACTAGTATTTTTGTTTTTTCTTTTAAAGAAATGGAAACATGAAACCTTCAACTCAGCCCTTTGAGCGCTTTCATCGATACCCCCTTTCCACTTGAATGATTAACTACTCTGTGATATAATGGTGGGGGCGTACCTCCAAGGACTTGCTCTGGAAATGGACAGAAACTCTGGTGCTCCCTTCCATTTACAGAGACTATAGGTTGGGTTGAGAATCAAGGTTCTCTGACCTGAGCCCTTTCTAAAATGTAATCTTGAATTTTGAAGTATTAAAGAAGAGCTGTTATTTCAAAGCTTCTGCTGGTTCTTTGTAGAGCTTAAAAAAGAAACCCAGGGAAACACATTAGTGGGATTTTGACTATGAATGACAACACAATGAGTTTATCCTGGAATGAGACTATTGAGGCCCAAGAAACTAAATTGCTCACCATAAAAACTAACAAAAATTTTCTGTTTGCACCAAAATTTCAAAAAGGGAGACTTCTAGACTTGAGGAAGCAGGAAGATGGGGAAATATCTTTGTTGAGAGAAAGTGGGTACAAGAAAATGGTAACAGTTAAAAAGGGAGACAGTAAGGAGAATAGAAAAAGGAAATTATACTCCTACTTTACCTATGCATGTAGATTCAAAAATCCTAAGTAAAATATTAGTAAACCAATTCTAAACATTAAATATATTTAATACATAAAATGAATTGCTATTTAATTTGGTTAAGTGTATTAAATAAACATAAAATAAACAATAAAATAAATTTAAAATAATCTATCATAATCAGTAATGCAGGGAACATCATCAGAAAGTCAATATCAGAAAATGCATTATTGAACATGGAATGTATAGCATGGTAACTGTAGTTAATAATACTGTACTGTATATTTGAAAGTTGCTAAGGGAGTAGACTTTTAAAAGTTCTCACCAAGAAGAAACATTGGTGACTATGGGTAGTGATGGATGTTTACTAGACTTATTGTGATGATCATTTTGCAAATCCTTATGTTGTACACCTGACATTAGTATAATGTTACATATCAATTATATCTCAATACAAAAGTATTTCTAAAAATATATGTATTATTGTCATTTGTGACATTAATAGACTAAAGGAGAAAAATCATGTAATGATCCGAATTGACACAGAAAACCATCTAATAAGGTTTAGTGTGTTAAGATTTTTAAAAATGGGGAAAAAAACTAGAAATAGTAAAAAATATTCTTGGTAAAATTTATATAACAAAACCGCTGATACTACACTTAATAAAGGAACTTAGGTGCATACCTTTTAAGATTAGGAACAACATAAAGATACCACTATTATTTATACTGTTGAATATAGTATTGGAGGTCAGGGCCAATATGATAATAAAAGAAACATAAGGAAAATATGTCTGTTGATAATTATATGCTATATATTTCCCTTTTCATCCTGCTTTAGTTGCATTCCACAGATTTTTATATGCTTTATTTTCTTTTTCATTCAATTGATAATATTTTCTAATTTTCCCATGATTTCCTCTTTGACCCAGGCATGGATTCTTTAGAAGTGTGCTTGTTCATTTCTAAGTATTTGGGGGATTTTCCAGATGTTTTTTATTGTTGATTTCTCATTTAATTCTGTTATGATCAGAGAACTAACTTACTTTGTATGATTTCAATTATCTTAAAATTGTTGAAGTTTGTTTTATGGCCCAGAATATGGTCTATCTTGGTGAATGTTCCATGTGCAATTGAAAAGAATGTGTATCTGCTCTTGTTTAGTGTACTATAAATGTCAATTAGGTCAAGTTAGTCGATAGAGTTCTTTGGGTCTCTTATATCCTTATTGATTTTTCTGCCACCTTGTCCTATTAATTATTTAAAGAGGGGTGCTAAAGCCTCCAAGTATAATTGTAGATTTTTCTAATTCTCTTTCCAGTTCTCTCCCGTTTTTGAAGCTCTGTTGTTAGGTGCATCCACATTTAGGATTGTTATGTCTTCTTGGTGAACTGATACCTTATCATTATGTAATACCCTACATCACTGGTAATAATCCTTGTTCTGAATTGTATTAAATCTGATGTTAATATTACTATTCCAGCTTTCTTTTGATTAGTGTTTACAGGATGCATCTTTCTCCATTCCTTCGCTTTCAACCTATGGCATCATTATCAAATGAATTTCTTGTAGACAGTTGGGTCATTTTTAAAATTCATTCTACCAGAGAATTCTAGGAAGATGGTGGAATATGGGGATCCTGAGCTCATCTCATCCCACACACACACCCAGATAACAGCTACATCTATGCAACTACTCTGAAAATGACCTGCAGACAGGCAGAACAGACTTTCCATAGTTAATTTTAGAATTGAGGCCACATTACAAAGGGTAGGAGGGGCTGAGACATGGATGTGAACCAAACCCCTAGTGGAACTGTGCAAATGGGAAGGAGGCCACAGAGAAGAGAGAGTAGCAGACCCCGCACCAGCCACCCTATGCATAAGGGAACCATCCTAGAGAGACAAGTCTCCACAAATTTGGCTTTGCAAACCAGTGGGGCTTAACTTTGTGAATTTTTACGATCAGCGGGGCTTACCTCCAGGTATTTTATAAGCAGCAAGAGTAACTGGCTGGAGATAGGAAACTGAATCCCTGCCCTTGAAGAGCCAGCATAAGAAATAACCCAGTCAAGACACAGCATAGAAGCAGCAGTTTGAGAAGTGCCCAGTGTATATTTGGAGATTTATTCACTAATAGCAAAATGTATGCTGGAGGAGCAGGGATCTTTAGGAGAACTTCTCCGTCGTGAAAGTGTTGGTGGGCACCATTTCTCCCCACACCTCCAGCCTAGATAACCAGATGTTTGTGGGAACTAGTGTAAACACTCTCCACCTATCTTATTGGCGACCTGTGCCCCCAACCCTCCCCCCATTCCCCTTTGGATCCATCCCATCCAACTTGCTGCACTTACTCCTGCCCAATATACCCTGCAAGCAACCTCAGCAGGGACCAGCACCATTCCAAAGTGACTGCTGCCCTGGAGAGAGGAAAAGATAAGCCCACACACCAGCATGCCCATGATCTCCAGCAGTGCAGAGAGAGCACCCTGCTAATCAGTGCAACTGCTGCCCCAGCAGATGGACTGAGGGCAGGCATCTGGTCTGACTGTCAGCCCCCGACCAACCAAAGCCTCTTAGAGGACAATACAAGGAGAACAACCTGAAGTTTGATATGACAGCAGTCTTGGCAAATGGGCTAAGGAAAGGTATCTGATCTGACTGCTGACACTGCCCAACTAAAAGTCCACAGCAGCCCCAGACAGGTCCCATAACAGCACAGGGACCAAACACTGCCTGGTGTGCCCACAACAAGCAAAGTGGGCCACTGCAGCCAGCTGGACTGATGGCAAATGTGACTCAGCCACAACAGTAGGGCACATGCAGCCCATATAGGAGACACCCCTGGAGTGTCTGGGTCTGGTAAACAAGGGGCATTGCACTACAGGGCACCATAGGACCTCTTCTTCAAGAGGCCACTACTTTCAAGATCAGGAGATGTAGCTGACCTTCCTAATATATAGACAAAAACCCAGAGACTTAGACAAAATAAGGAGGCAGAGGAATATGTCCCAAATGAAAGAATAGGACAAAACGACAGCAAAAGAGCTAAATGAAATAGAGATAAGCAAATGCCTGATAAAGAATTCTAAGTAATGGTCATAAAGATACTCAGTGGACTTGATAAAAGAGTGGAGGACCTCGGTGAGACCTTCAACAAAAACACAGAAAATTTAAAAAAAAAAAAAAACAGTCAGAGATGAAGAGCCCAATGACAGAAATTTTTTTAAAAATAGAGGAAATCAATAGCACATTAGAGGAAGCAGAAGACAGACCAGCAATCTGGAAGACCAAGTAATGGAAAGTTTCCAAGCTGAACAGCAAAAAGAAAAAAGAATAAAAAATAAGTATAGGTTAAGGGAAATCAACATCACCATCAAGTGTAATAACGTTTGCATTATAGGGATCCCAGAAGGAGAAGAGAGAGAGAGAGAAGGAGTCAGGAAATTTACTTGAAGAAATAGTAGCTGAAAACTTCCTTAATCTGGGGAAAAAAACAAACACCCAAAACAGGGATCACAGAGAGCCCCCAACAAAATCAACCCTGGTATAGGTCCCCTGCACCAAGACACATAATAATTAAAATGGCAAAAAATAGTGATAAACAGAGAATTTTAAAGGCAGCAAGAGAAAACAGTTATATACAAGGGATACATCACAAGACTATCAGCTGATTTTTCAGCAGAAACTTTGCAGATAAGAAAAAAGGGGCATGATATATTCGAAGTACTGAAAGAAAAATCCTGCAATCACGAATACTCTACTTGGTCATCATTCAGAATAGAAGGAAAGATAAAGAGTTTCCCACACAAAAATGAAAGGAGTTCATTACCACTAAAGCAACCTTATAAGAAACGTTAAAAGGAATTCTTTGTATGAAAAGAAAAGGCCATAATAAGAAGCAAATAAATTATGAAAGGAAAAAAATTTCACAGGTAAATGCAAACATATAATAAAAGTAGTAGATTAATTACTAATAAAACTAGTATGGAGGCTAACGCACAAAAGCAGCAAAATCAATTAAATCAGTCAAATATGACATCATATACAGAAAAAGTGCAGGGGGGTGAAAATTTATGTTTTTAGAATGGGTTCAAACTTAAGTGACCATCAACTTATTGTAGACTGCTATATGCATAAGATGTTATATATGAACCTAATGGCAACCAAAATAAAAAAATAGATACACAAAAAATAAAGAGAAAGGAATCCAAGCAAAGCCCTAAAAAAAGCCATCAACCAACAAGGGAAGAGAGCAAGAGAAAAAGAAAGGAGCAGAGAGAAAATAGCATACAGAAACAACCATAAAACAATTAACAAAATGGCAATAAGTACATACCTATCAATAATTACTTTAAATCTAAATGGACTAAATGCTCCAGTCAAAAGACACAGGGTAGAATAGATCACATATTAGGCCATAAAACAGTTCTCCATGAATTCAAAAAAATTGAAATCATATCACGCATCTTTTCTGACTACAACAGTATAAAACTAGAAATCAATCACAAAAAATACCTGGAAAGATCACAAATACATGGAGGCTATATAACATGCTGCTAAACAAACAATAGATCAACCAATAAATCAAAAAGGAAATGAAAAAAAAAATACATGCAGAGAAATTAAAATGAAAACACAACAATCCAAAATCTTTGGGATGCAGCTAAAGCTGTTCTAAGAGGGAAGTTTATAGCATTACAGTCTTACCTCAGGAAACAAGAAAAATCCAAATATACAAACTAACTTTATGCTTAAAAGAGCTAGAAAAAGAACAAAGCCCAAAGCCAATAGAAGGAAGTGAATAATAAAAATCAGAAAGAAATAAATGAAATAAAGGCTTTATAAAAAACCCCAACAGACAAGATCAATGAAAGCAGGCATTTGACAAATTACAACATCCATTCATGATAAAAACTTCCAACAAAGTAGCTTTAGAGGGAATATACCTCAATGTAATAAAGCCACATATGAAAAACCTGCAGCTAACATAATCAACAGGGAAAAACTGAGGGCATTTGCTCTAAGGTCAAGAATAACACAAGAATGTCCACCGTCACCACTTTTATTCAACACAGTACTGGAAATCCTAGCTGCAGCAATCAAATAAGAAAAAAACAAAACAAAACAAAAGGCATCCAAGTTGGTAAGGAAGAAGTAAAACCGTTACTATTTGCAGATGACATGATACTATATATATATATATATATATGTATATATATACACATATATATATATAAAATCCTAATGACTCTACCAAAAAACACTAGAAATGATAATTGAATTCAGTAAGGTTGCAGGATACAAAATTAATATACAGAAATCTGTTGTATTTCTGTACACTAATAATGAAGCAACAGAAAGAAAAATTAAGAAAACAATCCCATTTACAATTACCCCAAAAAGAATAAAATACCTAGTAGGACTAAACTTTTTTTTTTTTTTTAATTTATTTATTTTTTATTTTATTTTTTTTTTATTCTTATGTTAATCCCCATACATTACATCATTAGTTCTAGATGAAGTGTTCCATGATTCATTGTTCGTGCACAACACCCAGTGCTCCATGCAG
>NC_138373.1:98704716-98735920 GCF_054177405.1 Leptonychotes weddellii
TGTTAAGCGCTGTGAATTGTGCAGGACTGTTGAATCTCAGATCTGTACCTCTGAGACAAATAATGCAAGATATGTTAAGAAAAAAAAAAAAAAGAAGAAGTAGTAGGACTAAACTTAACAAAAGAGACAAAAGACCTATACTCTGAAAACTATAAAACATTGACATTGATGAAAGAAACTGAAGACACAAATGGAAAGATACTCCATGCTCATGGATTGGGAAAATCAATATTATTAAAATATTCATACTACTCAAAGCAACTACAGATTTAATGCAATCCCTATCAAAATAGCAACAGCATTTTTCACAGAACTAGAACAAATAAACCTAAAATTTGTATGAAACCACGAAAGACCCCAAATTAGCCAAAGCAATCTTGAAAAAAAGAACAAAGCTGGAGGTATCACAATCCCAGATTTCAAGGTCTACTGCTAAGCTGTAGTAATCAGAACAGTACAGTACTGGCACAAAAATAGACACATAGCTCAATGGAAGAGAATAGAGACCCAGAAATAAACCCATGCTCATATGGTCAATTAATGTGTGACAAAGGATGCAGAAATATACACAGGGATATACAGTCTCTTCAATAAATGGTACTGGGCAAACTCAACAGCTACATGTAAAAGAATAAAACTGGACCACTTTCTTACACCATACATAATAATAAACTCAAAATGGATTAAAGATCTAAATGTGATACCTGAAACCATAAAACTCCTAAAAGAAAAGATATGCAGTAGTTTCTTTGACATATGCCATAGAAACATTTTTCTAGACATGTCTCCTCTGGAAATGGAAACAAAAGCAAAAATAAACTATTGGGACTACACCAAACTAACAAGCTTTTGTACAGCAAAGGGAACCATCAACAAATCAACAAGGCAACCTACTGAATGGGAGAAGATATTTTCAAATGATATATCCAATAAGAGGTTAATATCCAAAATATAAAAAGAACTTATACAACTCAATACCAAAAAAACTACAGATAATCCTATTAAAAATGGGCAGAGGACCTGAATAGACACTGTTCCAAAGACATACAAATGACCAACAGACACATGTAAACATGCTCAACATCACTAATCATCAGGGAAATGCAAATTGAAACCACATGAGATATCACCTTACACTTGTCAGAACGATTACAAACAAAAAGACATGATATAACAAGTGTTGGTGAGGATGTGGAGAAAAAGGAACATTCATTCACTGTTGGTGGGAATGCAAATTGCTGCAGTCACTGTTGAAAACAGTATGGACGTTCCTCAAAATATTAAAAATATAATTACCACATGATCCAGTAATTCCACTATTGGGTATTTACCCAAAGAAAATGAAAACACTAATTCAAAAGATACATGCACGCCTATGTTTATTGCAGCATTATGTGCAAGCCAAGATATGGAAGCAGCCTAAGTATCCATCAGTAGATGAATGGATAAAGAAGAGGTGGTATAGGGACGTCTGGGTGGCTCAGTCAGCTAAGTGTCTGCCTTCAACTCAGTCATGATCCCGGGGTCCTGGGATCAAGTTCCATATAAGGCTCCCTGCTGAGCTTTTCCCTTTGTCTGCTCTGCCTGCAGTCCACGCCCCCCGCCTTGTGCTCTCTCTCTCTGACAAATAAATAAATAAAATCTTTAAAAAAAAAAAAGAAAAAGAAGAGGTCTATGTTTTCAGCCATAAGAAAAAATGAGATCTTGCCATTTGCAACAACATGGATTGAACCAGAGGATATAATGTTAAGTGAAAGACATCAAGCAGAGAAAGGCAAGTGCTGTATGATTTCACTCACATGTGGAATATCAGAAACAAAACAAATCAACAAAGAAAAAAAGAGACAAAAGAGAAACCCAGACTCTAAAATACAGAGGATTTTATTTATTTATTTATTTTTAAAGATTATTTATTTATTTATTTATTTATTTATTTATTTTTAGACAGCGAGAGAGGGAACACAGCAGGGGGAGTGGGAGAGGGAGAAGCAGCCTTCTCCTGGAGCAGGGAGCCCGATGCGGGGCTCGATCCCAGGACCCTGGGATCATGACCCGAGCCGAAGGTAGACGCTTAACGACTGAGCCACCCAGGCGACCGAATACAGAGAATTTTAAACTGGTGATTGCCAGAGGGGAGTTGTGTTGGGGGTTGGGTGAAACAGACAAAGGGGATTAAGAGTACACTTACGGTGATGAGCGCTGAGTAATATATGTAATTGTTGAATTATTATAATGTACACCTGAAACTAATACTGTTAATTACACTTCAATTTAAATTTATTAAATAATTTAGATAAATAAAAACATTCTACCAATCTCTGTTTATAAATTGATATATTCAGACCATTTACATTTAATCTAATTAATTCTATGATTGGGCAACAGTCAATAATCTTGCTGTTTTTTATTTGTTCCATCTGTTCTTTGTTCCTTTTTTTGCCTGCTTTTTTTCTTTTTGCTTTCTAACTCTACAATTGAGATTTTTTAAATCTCTTTAAAAAACTTTTTTTTTAGTTTTTAATTAGGCTCCATGCCCAATGTGAGGCTTGAACTCATGACCCTGAGATCAAGAGTCACATGCTCTACCAGCTGAGCCAGCCAGGCACCCTCTTTAAATCTCTTTTTAAATAATGTTAGTGCTTACCCTAGGGTTATAATATACAAATTCAAATAATACTGCTACATGTATAATATAAGACTCTAACCCTCCAATAGTATACTCCTAATTTCTTCCTCCCATCTTTTGTGCTACTATTTTCATATA
This sequence comes from Leptonychotes weddellii, assembly GCF_054177405.1. Lineage (NCBI taxonomy): Eukaryota > Metazoa > Chordata > Mammalia > Carnivora > Phocidae > Leptonychotes > Leptonychotes weddellii. The sequence goes on from NC_138373.1 coordinate 98,707,481, forward strand.
TCTTACTTTTACACGTTTTTTAAGCCAAACTACATTGCTGCTTCTTTTTTTTTTTTTTAAAGATTTTATTTATTTTTTATTTGAGAGAGAGAGAATGAGAGAGTAAGAGAAGGACTGGGGAGAGGGACAGAGGGAGAAGCAGGCTCCCTACTGAGCAGGAAGCCTGATGTGGGACTCAATCCCAGGTCCCTGGGATCATGACCTGAGCTGAAGGCAGATACCCAACCGACTAAGCCGCCCAAGCACCCTCATTCCTGCTTCTTTACAGTCACTTACCTTTTAGAGCAATTAAAAAAGAAAAAAAGTCCTTCACATTTACTTTTATTTTAACATTTCCAGAGATCTTCATTTTTCTGTGCAAATTCAGGCTTGTATCTGGTATCATTTTCCTTCAACCTGAAGAACTCCTTTCACATTTCTTGTAATGTAGGTTTGCTGGTAATTAATTCTCTCACTCTTTGTTTTGTTTTCATTTTTTGATAGCTACTTTCTTTGAATTCTGGGTTGACTTTTTTGTCTTCTAGCACTTTAAAGACTACATTGTCTTCTGGATTATATAGTTTCTGATGACAAGTCTACCATTATGGGCTGAATTGCATCCCTCCAAAATTCATATGTTAAAACCCTAATCTCCAGTACTTCAGAATGTGACGGTATTTGGAGACAGAGCCTTTAAAAAGATGTTGAAGTTAAAATGAGCCATTAGGGTAGGCCCTAACTCAATCTGACTGGTATTCTTTTAAGAACAGGAAATGTGGAAACACAGAGACACCAGGGATGCACACATGCGCACGCACGCACACACACACACACACACACAGAGGAAAGACCATAGGAGAACACAGCAAGAAGGCAACCATCTGCAAGCCAAGTAGATAGACTACAGAGGAAACAAACTCTGCTAGCACCTTGATCTTGGACTTCTAGCCTCTAGAACTGTGAGAAAATAAATTTCTGGTTTCTGATCCACCCAGTCTGTGGTATTTTGATATGGCAGCTCTAGTAAACTAAAACACCTATGAATTCTTAGTTTTATTTTTCTGTATGTAGGTGTGTTTTATTTACCTGGCTACCTTTGAGATTTTTCTCTGCATCACTGATTTTTGATGATTTGAATATTATGGTCTAGATGTGGTTTCAACCTTCTTGGCATTTTTTGACCTTCTTGGTTTGACATTTTTGTGATTATTTTTTAAAAATTTTCAACCATTATCTCTTCAAATATTTCTTCTCTTTCATCCTCACTCTCTTCTCCTTCTGAGATTCCAAAAATCACATGTTAGGTTGTTTGATATTGTCCCACAGCTCTTAGATGCTCAGTTCTTATTGTTTCTCTCCAACCCCCTGTTTCTTTGTATTTCAGTTTAGGGAATTTCTTTTTTTTTTTTGATGATTTTTTTTTTAAGATTTTAAAAAATTTTTTTATTAGAGAGAGAGAGTACAAGCAGGGGGAGCAGCAGGTAAAGGGAGAGGGAGAAGCAGGCTCCCCTCTGAGCAGGGATCCCGGCATGGGGCTCGATCCCAGGACCCTGGAATCATGACCTGGGCCGAAGGCAGCCGCTTAACCGACTGAGCCACCCAGGTGCCCCAGTTTAGGGAATTTCTATTGACCTATCTTCAAGTTCACCATTTCTTTCCTCAGATGTGTTAAGTCTAAAGGCATTCTTTATCTCAGGAACCATGTTTTTCCCACTAGTACTTTCATTTGACTATTTCTTATAGTTTCCATGTCTTTGTTGATATCTACCTTCTGACCATGCATATTATACACTTTCTCCAAAAGAACATTTAACATATTAATCATAGTTGGTTTAAGTTCCCTGTCCAATAGTTCTGAGTCACCTCAGAGTCTGATTGTGTTTATTATTTTGTCTCTTGAGAGTGACTTTTCTCTCTTGCATGTCTGTAATTTTTCACTGAATGCCAGACAGCTTATGGAACCCAGTAGAGTCTGAGGTAAATAGTATTTATGCTTGGAAAGTGGAAATGGACACACCTTTTCTTCTGCTAGTCTGTGTATGTGTCTGGTGGGCAGAGGAGTGATAGAGGGCTGGAGAGGGTAGTCAATCTAGTCAGGAGTTAAACTGGGTTTGGGTTCTGTTGTTGCTCTAGTTATCTTCAATACACCACTTGCTTCAAATTCCTCTAGCATTACCTTGTACTTATGGAGAGGGTGACTTTATGGGATGATTTTCGTCCTGTTCCATCTTATGTGCACCTATGAAAGGACTTGCTTTCCCCCAGAAGACTACTGCTGCTTGTTACTTGGTGCTTTCCAGCCTATGGGAGTGGTAATGGGGGAAAGAAACGGGGGATTGTTTATTATCTTAGTCCTAAGCCCCAGTCTTAGGATCTCAGAGGTAAGACTTTTAATGATCATTCATCTCACCAGGTATAAACAGCATAAGAGACCTCTAATGTCCTGGGTGCCAGATGGTTTCTTGCCCCTTCTCTTCAAATGGAGAGGTTTTTGTTTCCCATCTTACCCACTCCTCAGCTACCTGGGTCCTCACATACCTTTCATGTGTCTTAAGGCCTTCGTTTTTCTAAGAGAAAAGGATCCAATCAAAGCTTCATGGCTTTTTGGCAGAAGTAGCTGCTTCCCTTCTTTAAGCCTCTATCACTGAAGTAGGCTTTCCACAGGCTCCCACCCTGCCCCTAATCTCTCTGTGAACATTGGTAAAGGGCCTATGGATAGATATGGATTTTCCTTGCTTGGGTGACACCCAGGTGTTCTATATTCTCACACAGCCCACCCCTAGCATTTAGCATTTTGTTAAGATATTTAACTAAACTCTTCTTATCAAATTCCTCTCCTTGGAGACCCTCTACTTTCCTTAGACTTCAGGGTAGTTGTTTGCTCTGTGAACTCAATTTTCTGAAAAATTTAAGAAAATTTATGACTTTGTCAATTATTTGTTTCTTATTGGTAGGGTGAGACTAACATTCTTCCCAGCTTTCTTCATCCTATTTGGAAACCAGAAATTCTAAAATTTACTTTTGGATTGCTTACTGTTCTATGCTATAATCTCCCACTGAGTCTCTAACTTTGAGTAAAGGTCCATTACATTCTATAATATTGTTAGAGGGCCTTTTGCAAAGGAGGAAAAAGGAACATGCTGGGAATGGAGCAGTAGAAAGAGAGGACAATAGCTGGCAGATGACTAAGAAGAGATCAAAAATTGTGTTGACAGCAGAACATTTGCAATCAAGGGTGAAAGGCAATCACCAGGAGAATCCAAGCACTTCTTCTCACACTGGAGAGAATTTGGGGAGGATCTTTGACTTTCCACAATTTTGTGTAAAGGAAAGTTCAACTAATTTTAGATGGCTATTAAAGGAAAGAGTGACTGGGTGTTGCTATTGGACTTGGGCTACTTGAATTATAGGGATATAGCCAAATCATTACAGTTGTTTGTCATCAAACCTAAGCAAAGTAGCTATGGTCCAAAGATGGGAGATCACACTCTTTGTATAGAGAAAGTTAACACTAAACTCATGAGTTTATTTAGGGTCCCAATTTTTAATAGACTCTTCAATAGAGTTATCTGAATCTCACCACAACAGAGAAAAAAAAGGCTTAGAACATTTGGGTGACATCTTTCATTAAAATAAATAATTTGGCTTCCTGTGTTATCCTATTTATAAGGTGTTCTGATGAGGGAACCCGAGGTTTAATTTCTATCATAATGTCAGGGGCAGGGGGGAAGGGATCAAATTTTAGAGGCCACCTCAGCACTTGAGTAATTTTTTCCAATCCAGCAAGATCAGATAGCCTGATTTCCTTGCTCAGTGTTTCTGGGAGAAAAGGCAATTTTCAAGACTGAAATAGCAATTTCTTAGCCATCACTGAGGCTCTTAAAATCCATTTTTTAAACTCCCATAGACTTCCATGTGTAAATGAAAGAAGACTCCTGGAAATACACATTTTTCTATTTTGAGAGATAACTCACTCAAGCATAAAGTTAATACAATTTATTACACCAAAAGTAAAGTTGCATTAGAGTGAGCTCATAACAGATGAGTAAACACACTTCACAAGAACAGGGTTGGCATGTCTGCTATCCTGAGTTTGTCTCCTTCAGCTTCAATGCCTCCTTAAATATCTCATTCCTACATCAGCCCTGTTGACATAGGATAGGTCTGTCTTCCTTAGAAAGGTTTTGAAACACTGTTAGACTCTTGAAAGTTCAGAGCTAACCCTTAGATGGGTAACCAGCCTTTGATTATTCTGAGGTAGACAAAATATTTAATCAGTACTTTGAAAGGAGATTGACAAAATCAAGTTTAAGGGCTCCTGAGCCAGGCTGCTCAGGTTCACACACTAGGTTTAATGAAAACTTACTAGCTGTATGACCTCAGGCAAGGTGGGTAATTTCTCTGAGCTTCAGTTGCTTCATATTAGAATGAAAATGATAATAATAGTGCTTAGCTCATAGAATTGCTGTGAGGAGAATTATATGCAAAGCACTTAACACGGTGTCTAGCACACAGTATACATATGGCAAAGGTTGGACATTTACCACCACCACCACCATCATCATCATCACCACCACTACTACATCAAATATCAGGCCAACTTGCTACCCATCCTACCAACTCAGTTCATTCATTTGACAAAATCTTGTGTACCAGGCTTTGCTCTAAGAGCTTATGGATAGTAAAAGAAGAATATAGGCTTTGTTTCCTGTGCCACCTACCAGCAAGATACTTTATCTCCTCGAACCTGGATTCTCTTCAATAAAATGGGACAAATCAGGATTAGAACTAGGATAAGGTACATTAAAACACTTGCATAAACCTAAGAGTAAGTGTCTCCTTAAATTTTGTACCCTAGGCATCTTGCTTGCCTCACCCTCATCCCAGCCTCTGGGAATAATAATACCTACTTTTATTGTATGAATCATAGAGTTGAGGAAGCAGGGAAAGGGTAATTACATTTGCCTGGCATGAGAGTGGCATTTAAGAAGGCTTGTCTAGGGAGGGTCTACAGATTGGGCCTTAAAAGATAAGAAGAAATCTACTAAGCAGGCATTGTATTCTTCCCTGTGGACATATCAAACAGTGAGTGATGGGTTGTCCTTGGAAATGACCTGTGGCTTAGAAGGAAATGATGACAAGAGCTAACAACTGTTATTTGTTCAGTACCTACTGTGTGTGCAGCATGACTGGGCATTTTGCAAATATTGTCTTTAACACTCACAGTAGCCTTAGAAGATTAGTATCACTTCTCCCCACTATACAGCATAACCTCAAAGAGCTCAGCCCAAGGGCAAAAACGTTACATAGTGTATTAGTTTTCTGTTGCTGCTATAACAAATTGCCCCAAATTAGCTTAAAACAACACAAATTATCTTAGAGTTCTAGAGGTCAGGAGTCTGACACAGATCTCGCCCAGCTAAAATCAAGGAGTCAGTAGGGCAATGTTCCTTGCTGGAGGCTCTAGGGGTGAATCCATTTCCTTGTCTTTCAACTACTAGAAGCTGTCCATCCTGTTGGCCTGTGGCCTCCTTCTTCTATCTTCAAAATCAGCTGGTCAAGTCCTTCTCACATGTTATCACTCTGGCCTCCTTCTGTAGTCATGCTTCCTTCTGACTCTGACTCTCTCTTCCACTTTTTAAGAACCCTTGTGATTATATTAGGCCCACCCAGATAACCCAGGATAGTCTCCTTATTTTAAGGTCAATTATTAACCTTAATTCCATCTGTAACCTTATTCCCCTTTGCCATGTAACCTCACATAGTCAAGGTTTCTTGGGATGATAACATGGACATCTCTTGAAGGCAGGATCGTAGGGGGTACTTATTCTGCCTACCTCACAGGGTTTGTTAACGGCAGAGCTGTTAGATTAGGGTAAATCTGGATTTCATCCTGGGTTGATAGGGAGACATTAACGGCTTTTCAATACTGGAGTGGCCTAAATAGATCTGTACTTTACATAAACAATCCTTGACTCAGAATGTAGTAAGGAACTGGAGGAGAAGAAAAAATATTGGCATTAGAGAATTCAGTAAGAATTAATGATACGGCAATTACAGAAATGGAGAAAAAGGGAGTAGAAGGGTATTTCAGAGGCAGAATCCTCAGGGCCATGACCAGTTGGATATGGAGAGGGAAGGAGAGAAAGTACCCAAAGATGAATCCTAGATTTCCTAGCTTAGGCAATTGCAAGGATTGTGGTTTTTCTTTACATTTCTACTTACAATTGCTTTGCAATACATTCATTTGTTTCACCATCCATTTATTCACCAAACATATCAATGAACCCAAAACACAAAACTTCCTGTCCTCTAGGACCTTACCTCCCAGCTAAGGGACAAATACATAAATGATAATCATAATTAATAAGCATAGAGTATATTAAAAGGTGGTGAGAGCTACTGGAAAAAAGAAAAAAGCAGGGTTAGAGGTAGCAGGAATGCTGAGGGTAGGAAGGTGGGGTGCAACTCCTACAGGATGGTCATAGTGAATCTCAATTAGAAGGTGACATCTGTGCAAAAACCTAAAGGAGGTAAAAGAATCATCCCTGGAGACATCTGGGGATGCACTCCTGGCAGAGGAAACAGCTAGTACGGAAGCCTGACCATGGGAGCAAGGAGGCAGTGTGACCCAAGCAGAGTAAGCAACAGGACAAGCAAGAGGAGATGATTCCTCTCCTATCCAACAGGGAGAAACTGGGCTCTCACAAGAAGGGGAGAGTGAGGAGGAAAAAAGGAGCAGCATAAGCCCTGTGCCTGGTCACAGATGGGAAATGCTGCACTCTATCTATCTAAATTATCTCATACGATCCTTAAACAACCCTGTGAGGTAAATAGGGTGACTAGCCCCATTTCACAGGTGAGGAAAATGCTCAAGACGACAGCTAGAAAGTGGCAGACTGGGATGCAATCTGAGACAGTCCAGCTCCAGAGTCTGCTCATTCTCCTCTCCTCCCCACACCCTGGACTGCACAAGGAGCTGAAGAGCACCAGAAAGAAGTCTTTTCTATCTAAAACCATCTCCTCATTAATCCCTAAAATTCCATCATTAACACTTCATTCCTGTCACAAGCACTGTCAGAGACTTAAATGGGTGATATGAAAAGCTCCTTACACCTTTTGGTAAATGTGTCTATCCATCTATTCAATAAGAGTTATTGATCACCTACTAGGTGTTAAGCTCTGGGCCAGGACTTTTCTCCATGGTAGGAAGGACTTGGCAGCAGGAAAGCATTTGCCAAAGAAGAAAAGTGGGGCTGTAAGGACAAATTTCATTTATTTGAAGTTTTGCCTCGGGAGATGGCCACATTTATCACTTAGTAACCATTAAGTCACCACACAGTGTGATGATGCTCATCCTTTCTGCTGGATAACTCTCCCTCCACAGCTAATTGCCTTACATCTATAGTCTAGTTCTTGTCAGTTTTGTCACACTGTTATTACATACAGTAATGGTGTGTAAGATATTAGCCTGTCATTATATATAAATGTGTCTAAGGAAAACTCATTTCCAAGAATCATTTTTGAAAATGAATCCAGACGAGAGGTAAAAGCTTATTTTCTATCTCCAAGGACAACATAAAGTAACTCTGAAGCTTGTATGAGAATCAGTTAAGGTGGACTCCATGCCCCTAGGAATACAAAGCCGCAAACACATTTTTGGGTGTTATGGAAAGCCCAGGAAAGAGTTAAGCTGGAAAGGAGAAGCAGCTTTCTTCTCTAACTGTGCCTTGCCTTGAGAGGATGAACAACCCAGCCCTCTCCCCAGTTACCATTCCTCTATTTATTTTATTATGGTTAATAACACGTGACCAGAAAATCATTTTTATCATTTTCCCTCTGGTGCCATTAAGTTTAATTTCCTTGTTTTAATAATACAGCACCAGTGACTTGCCTGATATAAGAACTTTTCTCTTCCAGTTATGTATTAGAATAACACTTTAATTTATTACAGAATGTACATTTCATATAACTTTCAAAACCCCTGGCGTTGTGATATCCCTAAGGGTTGGTCGCTGTGTTCCTGGTGTCTTCGCAGTGTTTGTTTCTGACAGCTTTCACCACTAAGATGTAAACACTGTGAAAGGCCAGATGTTGTATGTCTTATGTCCCTGAAACACTGCCTGCATGTGGCAGGTGATCAGGAATGCACGATGCATGATGGACAAAATGCACACCTTCTCAAACCTCACGCCCTCTCACCTCTGACCAGGCACAATGAAGAGTTGGTCTGTGAAATGGCATGGAAATGGGTTCTAATCACACCCAGAAAACGGATTAATCTTAGGATATCTACAAACTTTAAATACAACAAGCATGGGTCAAATACCTATTGTCTATAAGGGAGAGATGCTATTCTGGGTACTGAGGGCAAAATAAAGGTACCCTACCCACTGCGTCTGCCCTACAGGGGCTTATCGTCTGGTAGGAACCTAGTGATGACCTGCAGAGAGAACCCAGAGTGACCTCAAGTCCTTTCCCCTCCGAAGTTTTCTAGAATCACTGGTGCCATTCATCTGGCACTTCCAGATAAAGATTCAACTTACGGGCCCTGGAACCAGATTGCCTGAGTTCAGGTCCTGACTCAACCAAGTACTAGCTCAGTGACTTTGGGTGACTTACTTACCTTTTCTGCACCTCCATTTCCTCATTTGTAAAATAGGAACAAAAACAGGACGAATCTCATGGAGCTGTTGTGATGACTGAATGAGTTCATGTATGTAACATGCTTAGAACTATACCAGATACAGGCTAAGCATTCTATTAATATTAGCTATTATTTGGTTTATTATCACCACTTTGTTATAAATTATATTTTGTATGGCTATCTTGAGCTACTAGTTTTTATTATTGCATATTTAAATAGAAATATTTTTATTGCTCTTTAGAGTGATACATGATTATAAAAGATTTACATTATGTAGAGAAAGAAAATGTTTCTCTATAATCTTATCCCCAAAGATAAGCATAATTCACAATTTGGCAAAACTCCTTCCGCATAGCAATTCGTGTATTTAAGAACATGTACATATATTTTCAACACAACTTTATTATAATATACACACTGTTCCACTAAGAGCCTACTCATAAAACTCAATGTATTGAGATAATGTGTAAATATACTAAGATTTATTCCAAGATTTATATAACCATTATTGTATTAGCAGACATTAGACCACTTACTGGTGAACACTATAGTGTTCACAAAGATTTGGGCTGTACTGTTCAAGCTAAATCTCATGTTTTTTGAAGGAAATGTCATTGAGTTCCCAAAGAGCTCTGCAGATAGGAATTTCTGTGTATACTGACTGATTGATTGACCATTTTAGGAGAACTGAACAAGCGGCAGAAGCAAGCTTTAACTGCAGAAAGTTCTATTTCTAAATTTTTTTAAAAATATTTTATTTATTTATTTGTCAGAGAGAGAGAGAGCACTCACAAGCAGGGGGAGCGGCAGGCAGAGGGAGAGGGAGAAGCAGGCTCCCCGCTGAGCCAGGAGCCTGATGCGGTACTCTATCCCAGGACCCTGGGATCATGACCTAAGCCAAAGGCAGACGCTTAACTGACTGAGCCACCCAGGCATCCCTCTAAACTTTTTTTAAAAGTTCTAAAAAATGTTTTGACTAGTATGACATAACTATTTTTCAGGATTGTTGTGAAGACAAAATAAGGTAATGCATACAAAGGGCCTGAACCCATATGAATGCTCAATAGTTGCTGCCTATCATTGTTATTAGGACGGCAATTAACAGCGGAAGAATCTAGACACCATCTGTCTTTGATAAGTTAGTCACTGACCTAAGTCATGTCTCTGGCAACCACCTTAGGTTCTAGATTTCTATTCTTTAATGACTAGGTATTGTACTAAAAGATAAACTAGAGCATAGAAATAAAAGCATAGAATAACTACTCACCCTGATCCTTCCAGACACTAAAAATTATCTACATGATGTTTTTTAATTAATAAGAAAGGTTAAAAATAGTATCTATCAAATTTGCTTCCTCTAATGACCTGTACAAAGAGTGGCACTTTCGATTAGCATTTCATTACCTCGTTCAGCTTGCCCACGATAGAGAAAGATTAGTTAGGAAAACAGACATGGGAGAGGAGTAGGAGAAAGGATGATTATTGAACAAGGCTCAGGTTCTGCTTTTTATATCATAGCCTTTTTATTCAGGGTTCCTCAACCTTGGCATTACGGACATTTGGGGCCAGACAATTCTTTGCTGTGGGGGCTGTTCTGTGCATTATACTTAGCGGCATCACTGGACTCTACCCACCTATTGCCAATTGCATCTCCCCCCACCAGGTCTGACACCCCAAAATGCCTCCAGACATTGCTAATGTTGCCTGGGGGCAAAAGAAAACCATTGATAAATATATATGTACATATTTTTTATATAGCATGTTACACTTTGCAAATGCATTTAATATTTACAATTGTTGTGTGAAGATGCTGGGAAGATATTCTCCATTTTATAGATGGGGAAAACATGATCCTATAATACCAAATGTGAAATCAAAATTTAAATTTTGAACCACTGAGATGACATCATGAGTGAGACCAGAAAAAAATAGTCAATGTTTTTTGTTTGTTTGTTTCTTGTTTTAGCATATTTTAGTACAAAGTCAAAGCTTTTCCCCCTTACTTGAAGACCACAGAAGGGATGTTCAGGCAGCCAGCCTCAAAGAGGACCCCTGAACAAAAGACAAGTGTAAGATGCAGCCACATAATTCATAGTTAATTTTGGGTTCAGTTCTTTAGCTGTAGAGATAACGGTTTGAAGAAAAATTTGTCTGCTCTTGCAAAGGTGGAAAATGGGGATGGCATGTGAATAAATGATTCTAATCGCTACAATGACATATCTTTAAGAGGTATGAGCATTCCATCTATAAAGAAAGTCTGCCCATTAATTAAAATTGTTATGGAAAGAATAGAGAGGATTAAAATAGATAAAAGCTGTAGCAACAACAGGCCTAAAAACCAAAGTCTTGGAAAATAAAGAAACTGCCTACAGGCAGGGACTCATAATCCACAGACATCAAAAGAGGGGAGGTTTCTAGCTCCCAGGAAGAGCTGAAATCCCAAGGAGATGGGGAACAAGAAGAAAAACTCTAGAAAATTCACCAAGGGCATCGGCTCTGAGTCTGAACCCCTAAATGGCACAAGCAGACATTTATTAATTCACACATGTCATTTCACTGGTTGTGTGGATATCAATGCAGCTGCTCATTTCTGCTTATATCTGCTGAGGCTTTTTTACTACATCAGAACTCAGGTTTGTAGACAGTGAAAATGTCATCACATTAAAAACAATCTGCTTCACATGTGTGAGATAATAGGATTGGGGGTTAATGAGCTCATGTCTGGGATATCGATCCAAATGTGAATAACTTGTAATTGGCCATCACTCAATACCAGCTTATAACTAGTCTGGGCTATATGAATGGGATGCTTTATTCACCAAAATAACTACAGAACCACAAAAACCAAAACTTGCTCACAGAACTGGCCAATTGCCAAACAGCATCTCCCCTCCTCTCCTTCCCCTCACTCCCCTACTTCCAGTTAAATATGAAATTGTGAAGAGAATATAAGATAATACATAGGCCCATCATAAATTACTGGCCTGGCAGGCCCCACATGTAGAATGAAAAAGCCATGATTTAAGACATAACAAGAGCCCTTCTTTTTTACCCAGGAAGCATCACTTTTATTATTTTGCCACCATAAACCCAGGTTTTGAAAGATTTGATCTCCAAATAGTAAGTTTATTTAAAACAAGGATGTTTTTAAATAATGCCATGCCTAGGTCTAGTTTCCTACAATTCTATTTATAGTACCACTCTCTTGGGTCAAGATACTCTCTATAATTATTATCCATGAACCAAAATATTATCCATGAATAGTAACATTAACAATTTACCAGGTTAACCATCAAACTATGGATACAAGCAAAGGTGAGGTAACCAAGGAAAGAATTCAGAGAAACAGGAAGGTTGAGACACCCTCATCAGCCCCCTGAGAAGCCAGGGGCCACAGGCTGAGCAGCTAAGTAGGAAGGACAGAACATGGGTCTTGGAGTTGGGTTTGAAGACTACGCTTACCATGTATACAATGTGTAATAATTGAGCAAGATCTCTGAGCCTCAGTCTTCTTATCTCTGGGTAGGCTAATACCTGCCTTAAAAGTTATTGTGTGAATTGAAAAGATGGTGGTTGTTAAGGAACTTGTCACTTAGTATGTACCCAATGAAAACTAGTTTCTTTATTTACTCCCAGGGGGCTCATCAACCCTGGACTGGATCAGGGAGTAATCCCTATTCATCTTGAACTGGCAACCGGTCAAGCATCTTAAAATGGTTCAAAGAAAAATGGGCAGCCCATCTGTGAATATACAGCTACTTGACCGTGTGTGGCTACATTCATCCATACTTTATATAAAACACCGAATATGCTACATAAATCCCCATTTCTGCTGCTATAGGATTGGAACTCTGAACTGCTAGCCCCCAAAATCACACTCTGATTATGAGAATGAGACTAAACCAAGAGCGGGAAGTGGGGTTCAGATCCTTCTGCACAAAGACGAACACTAGGGGGAGACTCTCTCCTTTCTCAGCTGAGAAAGATTTGTAAATCTCTGTGCTCAGTCACCACCCCAATACTCTATGAACATTTCATGATTTCAAGTAATTGGGGAACAGATTTGGGCAGGCAGCAAAAACCACTTATGGGATGGAGAAATGAAACCTAACAAGGTGACAAGAAATTATTTTCCAGGAAGTCTAAAAAAAAGTTAAGATTAAGAAACCATAGCGTGTAACCCTCTACTATTATCAATTACCCAGCAATATGTTTTTGTAATCACAATATTTGATTTTTCTTGGCATAAAAGTGATATTTAATGGCTAACAAAATTAGTGATTACATATTAACATTAATGATAACAATAAAAAATAATACCTAACATGTACATAGCTTCATGTGTACTTTTGTTTTTTAATTCTTCCAACAGTCCAGTGAGTAGATACTTCAATCTACTTTTCTGTTAGAAAAATTGAGATATAGAGAGGTTAAATGAGTTGAAAAGCAGCATGGAACAGTGGTTAAGAGCACAGACTGCAGAATCAGATGACTGGGTTCAAGTGAAACATTTACTCCTCACTGGCTCTGTGACCTCACAAGCTAATTACCCTCACTTTCTTTGCTATAATACTAAGGGTAATTGTAGTACCTCCCTACTTGGTTTATTTTTTTTTTTAAAGATTTTATTTATTTATTTATTTGACAGAGAGAGACACAGTGAGAGAGGGAACACAGCAGGGGGAGTGGGAGAGGGAGAAGCAGACTCCCCACTGAGCAGGGAGCCCGATGTGGGGCTCGATCCCAGGACCCTAGGATCATGACCTGAGCCGAAGGCAGACACTTAAGGACTGAGCCACCCAGGCGCCCCTCCCTACTTGGTTTATTGGGAGAATTAAATGAGTTAATACATGTAAAACACTTAGAATAGTGCTTGGCACATTGTAAGCACTCAATATGTGTTAGCCACTCTGTGACCCAGTCACAGATCTACTTATTAATTTAAACATTACTTGTCACTGTGTCAGTCTTAGGCATTGGGGGAAAGTAATGAAAAAGATCTTATATATAGTTTGGGGCACCTGGGTGGCTCAGTCGGCTCAGGTCATGATCTCCGGCTCCTGGGATCAAGCCCCGAGTAAGGCTCCCTGATCAGCAGGGAGTCTGTTTCTTCCTCTCTCTCTGCTCCTCCCCCCAGCTCATGTCCTCGCTCTCTCAAATAAATAAATTAAAAAATCTTAAAAAAAAAAAAGATCTTATAGCTTACTGGGAAAGATAGATATTATGTGATTCTCATGAACATGCGGTGAGTACTATGGCAAAGGAAGCTGGTGTCATGCAGCATGCCGGAAAGAGAGGTTAGGGCCAGGTAGGCGATGGATAGCACAAGAGCCTGAACTGGACCCCCGCTGCACTTGAAACATTAGCAGCAGCAAAGAGGGATTCTCATCAACAGCTCTAAAGCTATTTTCACAGCTTATGGCTGAAGAAGACTAAGAGTTTTCAGATCTAGTCCTAATTCTGAAACTTTCCGGACAAATCATTTGATCCCTGGGCTTCCATTTCTTTTTTTTTTTTTTTTTTAAAGATTTTATTTATTTTTTTTTTTAGAGAGCGAGCGAGAGAGAAACAGCATGAGAGGGGAGAGGGTCAGAGGGAGAAGCAGGCTCCCCGCTGAGCTGGGAGCCCGATGTGGGACTCGATCCCAGGACCCTGGGATCATGACCGGAGCCGAAGGCAGACGCTTAACCATCTGAGCCACCCAGGCGCCCTGGGCTTCCATTTCTATACACATAAAATGCCAATCCCTTACAGTTGCTCTGGGGAAGGAATTAAAATTACTGTATGGGCTTCCATGATTTGTGAAGCATCTGCGAGGGCGTGAAAACCTGGCAGTAAGATCAATGGGTAACAGATCAACCACACACCTTTTCTGAGAAGAGGTCCTGTCAAAAAGCTGCCCATAGAGGAACTCCAGGGGCTTTCTCCATAGCATCCCAGAGCCGGGAGGTATCTTTGGGTTCTTGCCTGGTCGCTTCCAAACTTTTTGCTACTAAGGATACCTTTTACCAGTTGTCTATCCTGAGCTCCCTGCTTTTAAATACTTGAGTTACCATGATGACCATATAAGTAAAAATCGATACATTCTTCATTTAGACTCATTAGAGAGCATTTCATACATGTAAGACGGGAGTATTGCCATTCTGAGCTGATATAATCCAACCAAAATAAGATAAAACTTTCTTATTAAACACTCACTGAAAAGAAACAGGAAAAAACAATAAAGAGTAAAGGAGTGGAATAACTGTCAAGATTTTGACATATGTCTTTTCCATCTTTATTTTGGGCACTGTTTTTCTTAAAATAGTTGAGATCACAAAACGGACATTTCTTTAGGTGGGGGTGTTGAGTATCATTTATCCTTTCCAAACTCGGCCCCCTTACCGCAGCCTGCAACCCCGTACCACCCTGTAATACCTGCATCATAGCACTTCACATATGCTAAGTCCATCTGTTTTTACATGTGATTCTCTACTGGGACTGAATGTTTGTGTCTACCCAAAAATCTTATGTTGAAATCTAATCCCCAGTGTGATGATATTTGGAGGTGGGGCTTTTGGGAGGCGCTTAGGTCATGAGGGTAGAGCCCTTATAAATGGGATTAGTGCCCTTAAGATGGAGACCCCAGAGAGCTCCCTTGCCATTTCCACCATGTGAAGTTAAAGGAAAGACGGCTGTCTATGAACAGGAAGTGGGTCTGTACCAGACACCGTATCTGCCAGCACCTTGATCTTGGACCTCACAGCCTCCATAACTGTGAGAAATAAACATATGTTGTTTAGAAGCCACCCCATTTATGGTTTTTTTGTTATAACAGCATGAGTGCACTAAGAATACCCTCTATGCTATAAAACTGTGTCTTAGTCATCTTCATAGCCCCGCACTCTGCAACTTACCTGGTACATAGTACACATTCAATCCTTTTTTTTCCCTCTGTACTGAATTAAACTGTTTAAATTAAACTGAAATATTGAAACTCTATTACTGCCTTTGCATATCACAGAAGCCTTGGCTTAGTTCTCTTATTTCACAGATGAAAACATGGAAAACCAAAGTGGTTAAGGGACAGAGGTTTCCATATATAAGACTGAGTGATTGCCAAAAAGCAACAGATGATGATAGAAGTGGGCATGTTCTGGAATTCCATCACTTTAAGATAACCACTATTCATGTTTTAGTGGCCATCTTTCATGCAATTTGTACAAATGGGATAGTACCATAATATTCTTTTTCATCATGAATAGTTTCTAAAAACGCAGTTTTTTTCTTAAACTTCCTCCTACCCTCTGTCCTCCCCCCACCCCTACCCCTCCACCAGACATCCCTCTGCTCCATCCTAATTCCCACGTAACCAGTATTAATGACCTGGTATGTTATCATTTCATAACATTTCCATGCTGCTAGAACCATAGACAAACATAAATACATATATAAAGTAGGGTTGTTATTGTCTGTTTTTCAAAAATGGGATCACACTACCTATATACTTTTTGTACTTCACAATACATTGCGAGAATATACTCAAGTTGGCTGCTTTGGACTTGCCTCCTGCAAAAGGGGGTCAGGTGCTCTGCTGTCTGTATAAGCTTCCACACCTGTGGATCAGGCATTCTGTAAGCTCCTGAATGGGTTTTGGCTGCAGCTTTGCAGATCGGAGAGGCAAACCCATACAGAGAAACAGGTATCTATCCCTGTCCTTTGTGAGGACAAAACGCTGGCCCTTCCAGGATGGAAGGGACCCAACGTAGTTGAGTTGCCACCAAGGCACTGGGGGTTTCCTTGAGGAATAGTGCCCATTCTTTTCCTTCCAGGCCCCTGACCAGCCAGCTGGGACACTGGCCACAGCCCAGGTTTCTAAGAGCCTCCCTAAGCAGTAAACTTGCCCCATCCCCTGGGGTCTTAAAAAGCCAGTGTTAAATCTCACGTCCTGAGAAAGTTCCCTAAAGTCTGTGAATTCTGGCTCATCCAGTGTTATGTTCTGCCTCCTGGATTAAGTCCCCATCAAAATTTATTCCCAGGCTTACTGCCCCTGCTCCTGCCAGCATGCACGTGCTAGTCAGTCTTTTTTTTTTTTTTTAAAAGATTTTATTTATTTGTCAGAGAGAAAGACAGCAGGAGAGGGAACACAAGTAGGGGGGGTGGGAGAGGGAGAAGCAGGCTTCACACTGAGAGGGAGCCCGATGCGGGGCTCGATCCCAGGACTCCGGGATCATGACCTGAGCCGAAGGCAGACGCTTAACGTCTGAGCCACCCAGGCGCCCCCGTGCTAGTCAGTCTTTGCAGTTCCTTTGCGGTGGAATCTCTTTCCTCTCTTATCAAGCATAGCACATCCCCCCGCTGGATTCTTCTGGGAGTTAACCCTAGTTATGGTACTGGCATTCAAGAGAGGCAGCAGGGGCAACTCCTTAGAAGGACACCTGCTGCCTTGGGGAGGCGAGCCTCTGCAGCGCCTTCCTACATGAGAGAAGTGCCCGCTCTTCATACAGAGGGGTGGGCTGAAAGCCTGTGGGTTCAGAGGAGTTTACAGAGCCACAGTGCTTGTGGGCATCCACCTTGATGCCCACATCTCCTTTATCTGGGTCCCAAGCCTCCCCAAGCAGGGCCCTGACCTTAGCACTACAGACCTGGCTTGAGAAATTAAAGGTATCTGAAGCTTTAAACTAAGTCCTCAGCTACATCCAAGCTTCCACTGACGAGGTAGTAAACTCCCACAGAGAGTCCTACCAGCTCCCACATTTAGCCTCTAGTGGTGTATTAACAGCTCTCAGCTTTTCATTATCTCTCTGCAGGGCATTAATACAACCTCTAAACACCAACCAAAACCATTGCCCTTATATACATTTGTTCCTCTCTCCCCCCAGCCCCGTTGCATTTCAAATATCTGACTCATCAAGGATATTCCCTTCCACCCAGGTCACCAACAGTGAAATTTTTAGCAGCTGGGCTGCTAACGTATGCCCTCGGTGCCCTACATATTACACAATGTTAGGCAGAAAAGAGTAATGCTCCCCACCCTGACCCCCCCCACAAAAAAAGTCAGAACCTGTAAATATGTTTTCTTACATGATAAAAGGGATTTTGTAGATGTGATTAAGCTAAGGATCTTGGATTGGTAAGATTATCTTGAATTGCATATTGGTGGGTCCGGTGTAATGACAAAAGTCCTTATAAATGCAAGAGGGAGGGGCACCTGGGTGGCTCAGTCAGTTGAGCGACAGACTCTTGGTTTTGGCTCAGGACATGATCTCAGAGTCCTGGGATCGAGCCCCACTCAGTGGGGAGTCTGCTTGTCTCCCTCTCTCTGCCCCTGCCCCCACTCGCACTCTCTCTCTAAAATAAATAAATAATTTTTTTTTTTTTTAAAGAGGGAGATAGAAGTGTCAGAGTCAAAGAGGGATTGGAAGATGTTATGCTACCAGCTTCGAAAATGGGGGAAGGGACTATAAGCCAGAGAATACTGGCAGCCCCCTGGAGGATGGCAAAGGCAAGGAGACAGACTCTCCCCTAGAGCCTTCAGAAGGAACACAGCCCTGCCCACACCTTGATTTTAGCCCCGGGAAACCCATTTCGGACTTCTGGCTTCCATGACTTCGAGAGAATAAGCCTGTGTTGTTTTAAGCAGCTAAGCCTGTGGTAATGTTTTATAGCTGCAATAGAAAACAGTTACACATCGGGGAGAGGTCTTCCTTGGCAGCCACAAATGAGCCAGCCCAAGCAGAGCGTACTGCTTCCTCGGACTGCTCCTAGTACCAACGGTGTGTCTAAGTCCTCTGACAGGGAGCTGCCAAGACAGAATTAGACTTGCAAATAATTTACTGGAGGAAACGCTCATGATTGGGATGCACGTATTACAGAATATAATGCAGGTCTGGCACTGGTGCAAGGAAAGAGGGAAGGGAGGATTGGCTAGAAAAAGCCTCAGGCTGCAGGGTAGCTCAGAGAAGTCTCATCCAGGTCATCGGAGGGCCCCACCATAAAAGCTGTCCAACCCAGGGCGAATGTGGCGTCAGCACGAGGGCTGCGGCAGATCTGCAGGTGTAGCAGCTGCTGTAACCTTCTCACAGCAGGTTATCTTGAAGGGAGATCTAAAGCGCTCATCTGCACAAACACCACACTCGCCTACCACCACCCAGTCCAAGCAGTGCTAATTAACCATAGGCCCCTTACTGGGGCAGAGCCTTACCCACTGGGCTTCCCGCAGGGCCAGGAAAATCTCAGAGCGTATGTTCTCTGCAGGGGGCAGATCCAAGAGCCAGATGGAGAGGGGCGTGGCTACACACACCCGAGTCCTGATCCTCAGATTCCCCAATCAGATGATTCCTTGCTCCTCAACTGTTGAAGAGAGTTTGGAGGATGGATGGAAGCCAGGATCGCTCCCCAAATGGAATTCTCTCCACATGGAGAAAACAAAAAAAACGATAGAAGAGGGAAATAATGTGCCCTCCTGTCAGACTGTGGGAACAAACGACTTCCAATTTTATGGCCAGATTGCTTTCAAGTAAAATTAAAATATCTTACACATCCGCCAGTAATGGTGAGAAGACCGTCTTCTAGTTTCACCCAGGACAAGGTATTATCTCTGTTTTCGAATTCTGCCATTCTGACCCGTGCCAGAGATTTCATTTTTATGACATCTGCGTTTGCCTGACTGCTGGAGTCTTTTCATATGTCATCTGTCTTACGGTTGTGCTCCGTCCATTTTACTGTTGGGTCGTTTGGGTTTCTTTTGTTAATGTGTTTGTAGAGGTTGTGTGTATAGGATAGTTATTAACCCCTTATTTGCTGTATGCATTGCAAATATTTTTCAGCCTATATATTTTTTGGTCCTATTTTTTATTGAAGTGTAGCCTACATACAGTATTATATTAGTTTCAGGTATATACCATAGTTATTCAACATTCATACACATTACAACGTGATTTGGGGCCTATTTTTATGATATCTTTAATCAGATAAAACCTTTTAGGCTTTATAAGGTCAAATACACTTTTATAGTTTCTGGGTCACTTTGTTTTTGTTTGATCTCCCTGTTCCCACATTTTAAATAGAGTCTCCTAAATTTTTTTCTAAGATTTTTACTATTTTATTTTTACATTTACTGTTTTATCCATCTGAAATTTGTGTATTACTGTTTCTTTTCTTATCACAAAATAATACATGGTTCTTGTAGACATTTTAGGAAACTTCAGATAATAAACAAGAAAAAAATTCTAAATTACTCTTAATCCCCCACCTGCCAATGTGCAGCCCTGTGAATGTTTCTATATCCTTTCAACCTTTTTTTCTATGCATTGCACACAATCCAAAAATTATTTTTTAAAGATTATATGGTAAATTCTGTTATGTAACCTGCTTTGGTTACTTAATAATTCAGTTAGAACATTTTTTCACATCATAATTCTCTACAACGTATTTTTAATAGCATAGGAATAATCCAATGTATAAATGTACTATCAGTTGTTTAATAAAATCCCTGTTTTGGGACATTTATATTGTTCTCAGTTTCTTGCTATGAAGACAATATGCCATGATGCTCCCTCTCATTTGTTAGATTACATTTTGTACTTTGTTGAAGAGCTCACTCATTTTCGAGTATGTTTGTTCAATCTTAATAGCATCTAAAATTACTTGCTTAAAAATCAGATAAGGAGAGGCATCTGGGTGGCTCAGTCCTTAAGCGTCTGCCTTCAACTCAGGTCATGATCCCACGGTCCTGGGATCAAGCCCCGCATCAGGTTCCCTGCTCGGCAGGAAGCCTGCTTCTCCCTCTCCCACTCCCCCTGCTTGTGTTCCCTTTCTCACTGTGTCTCTCTCTGTCAAATAAATAAATAAAATCTTTATTAAAAAAAATCAGGTAAGGAGAGGAAAAGAAGATCCATTGGCTTTTCCTGGGTTGCTGTGTTGAGATACACCTGAACTAAATAGAGGACTTGAAGCTACCTTTAAAAAAGAACTGCAAGGGCGCCTGGGTGGCTCAGTTGGTTAAGCGACTGCCTTCGGCTCAGGTCATGATCCTGGAGTCCCTGGATCGGGTCCCACATCGGGCTCTCTGCTTGGTGGGGAGTCTGCTTCTCCCTCTGACCCTCCCCCCCTCATGTGTTCTCTCTCATTCTCTCTCTCTCAAATAAATAAATAAAATCTTTAAAAAAAAAACTGCAATTGATGGGTTTAGAAATTAAGTTTCTAAAGAGCATCAGCTAGAAAGAGTTCAGAAGTTAAAAAATAAGCAGTAAAGAGAGCACAGGCAAAACCACCAGATGGAAGGATCAGAAAATCCGAAAGCACCAGCAACCAGCTGAAGGATCAATAGGGTAACAATGCCAGTTCTATTAATACCATCACCACCTACCCTCCAAGAAGCCTTGGCTTCAAGCTCTTTTGGAAAGAGATGGACATAAATCAATAACCATTCCATTTCAGGATTTGACTAGAATCTCAAGACAAAGAAGTGAGTAGTAGAAAGTCTAAGGATGAGTAGGGAAAAAAATGAGCATAGAATATATTTTAGTTAAAATATAATTTTTAAATAAATCTGAATATTTGGAACAATAATCTAAGTGTGTACACTGATCTGCTATCATGTTTCTATTTATGAAATATGATTTATGATTTGGGGATTTCTCTGCCATTGCTGTCTTCCATACTCTATCCCAAACAAGAAAATATAAAGAAATGTATTATTGAACTGTATACAATAAGCCACAGAATGCGAAGTTAGAAAAGAATTTACAACTCAGCCAGTCAGACTCCAGTATGTACTATGGGGAAAACTGAGGCCAGAAAAAGAGAAGTAACTTACTAAAAGTCAGTCAGTGACCAGCTGAGCCAGGAAATGCAGATCTCCTGCCTCTTAGCACCGGGCGCCCGCCACAAAAACATCACAAATCAAGAACACAGTCATACTTGTTCATGTCCCTTGTGGTCATGACTTACACATCAAGTCAGGGAGGCAGCAAGATGAAATCTACATATAGACATGTAACCACAATCATCTGAGTACTGCTCTAACAGCAATCAGTCCTCTGGCTGCCCTATGCCTTCAGTGTTCACATAGGAAGCTCTCTGAAAGGGAGATACCTGGAGAAGTCAGGAGAGGAGCTCACCCCACAGCACGGGGTTTCCTGGGACAGCACTTCAGTCTGCCATTTTCCTGGTGCCAACACTGAATAGGAGTGGCCTGATCTGATTGGCTCTTTCTTCAATGCATGTTCCCAGGGAAGAAGAAGACCCTTCAACACTATTCTTCTGAGGGAATTTTGTAGTTAAGAGCCAAGTGGAAAATGTTCAACACAATCAGATCTAACACCTTCTGAGTAGCAAATTAAAAATACATGACATTAAAAAGGACATTTTTTGCCTTTATTTTTTTTAAGTTTAAGGTTAAAAAGAAAGTTAGAAAGGAGAAAAGTAGGTTTAGCCTAGAGCAAAAATTCTTGACTTTTCTCCAACACAATGCATGTCCCATCTGTAACAGTCACAACAGGCTATGAGTTTCTGCACAGAATATGGTCTGCTGGATATAACTTCACCCCGTCTTCCCTACTGCTACTGACAAAACACCATAATTGAGATAATATTTGGATATTTTAGAATAAAATCTGACCCAGGAGTCTGGGTCCACTTTAATTGAGAAGCTGAGGCTGTTTTGACTGTGTTCATAATAGGCGTTCATTATTACTATTAATGATAATAAAAATGGCCAAAATTATTAGTTGGGAATTAACTGCATGCAACTGTAGTTATTTTCATAAGAATAATCATAATAATGATAGTTATCTAGAGGAAATCTCTTTTCAAATGCTTGCAACAGAGCCTGGCATAGAGAATACTCAATAAAGTTTAGGTGATATTATGGTTGTTGTTGTTGTTGTTGAAGACAACTATCAACTACAGTTACATGTAAATATTTCAAAATCAGAATAATCTATACCCATAAAAGCAGAACTTCATGTAGCAGGTGCCTCTGGTATCCTTGTCACATGTTCTCTGCCCGTCTCTAATATCAGCTATGGCTACAGTGGACAGATAAGTGCAAGCTCTCCCACCTCATACTACCAATATCTCAACTCAGATGGGATATTGCACTCAGCATTCTGCACCACATCTTGGAGTTTACTCACCCGGCATGAGAAGCGAGCCTGGAAGTACAGGGGAGGAAAAGCTTGTGAAGAAACCCTCAATTGATGGGGGGGGGAGGAGCCACTGTCTTTCAGGACAATTCCAGGAAGTATTCTGTGAGCTACTCAGGTGATCTCAGCAGAACTGCCCTCCCCACAGTGCTCCCAGCAGATTAATCCTCCCCTGTCCTACTCTCCGATTCCCTCACTCCTTCTTCCTGGGACCACCTCCCAAATTAACCACCTGCACCCAAATCCTTGTCTCAGGCTCTGCTTTTAAGAGAAACCAAATTAAAGCATTTCATTCCTTAAGTCTAGGTGATCTCCAGAAATATAAACTAGAAATAGTTTGCTTCCCAACACAAGGCAACATCAGATTTTTGTTGTGGAGTAAAAATATCTTAAATGGAAGAGAGAGCCTTATTAGACAGGACCTTTTGTAAAATAAAGTTCATACTTGAACTTAATAAGAAAATAAAGTTCTCATCCATGCAGAGCCAGGTGATCATTGGCCCTTGTTCCGTTCTTTCTGATGCAAGGCTTAAGAACATTTACTGTGTAACTACTTGGATGTCTGATTAATTCAAGCCTGAGCTCTTTGGCCGAATGAGGTCCTGGCAAAGTTCCAGAGGCTAATGGATAATTTGTAGCCACCATATCATGGGCATTTGGCTACATGTCCAATGATGTGGGGGTAATAGCCAGCATTTGTTGGAATACTTAAGGCCCTTAATGATTGTTGTGAGTGACACAACCAAATTAGAATGTCATAAAACTCTAAAGAGATCAAGTGACCAAGAGAAAACACTCAAGTCTTTTCATGTAAAACTGCCTTGAGAGTATTGACCATATAAAATTTAATTTAACAGGTACATTTAGAGCACTTACTGTGACACAGCAATTAACAGTTATAGAACAGTTTCACATCTACTATCTCATTGGAGCCCCACGTAACCTGTAAGATGGGTGTTATTTACTTTCTCCACTTCACAGATAATGCAACTGAGACTCAAGAAAGTGGTCACAGCAGGAGGGTGCTCCATGAATGCTGGTGAACTGAATGACCTACCAGAGGTTAGACCTCAAACATGTATTCAGATCTTCCAATTTCCTCTTCTTCACTCTTTCCCCTACTTTCTTCTGCCTAGTTGGGTAGTACCAAGTACCACCTCGAACAGGAAATGCAAATGATTAGTCCTTGCTCTCTTCCTTAAGGACTGTTATCATTGAGGATCAAGAACAGTGTTGTATTGGATTAAGTGAATTGACCCTGTGACATATGAATTTACAAAAGAGAGAGATGAGCGCTAGCTAGTGTGGTTAGGGAAGGTTCTCTGAAGGGGAATGGGAGTAGAGCTGGGATCTAAGGGATGGTCAGGATTTTCATGGGGCAAAAGTAGAAACTGAAAGCCTTGCCACTAACTAGGAGGATACTGAGATGACAGCTTTAGATTTTAAAAATTTCATAGGTCTTGGTGACTCTTAGGTGACATTTTGAAATATCTGTTTGCCATATTTCCTAGGTCAGAATTTATTATTAAATAATGATTTGTTCTCTTCTCCACATATGTTCCTTCTCTTCAGAGATTCATTTTCTCTTCTGCAACTTACCTGGATTAAGTCCATATATCAGAATGGATAAATCAAGTGATACAGCTACTACCCACAAATACATTAAACACGTGTATCATTTTCCCCATCTGTGAGATGGTGATGATTAAGGAATTATATGCAGAAATGAGGATTCTCTTGCTAGTGATTACTATCCATTCATTCAACAAATATATTTAATGTCTACTACATGACAGGCATGAAGTTAAAGTAATGAAATAGACCAACCACACATATCAGTTAGAAACCACATGCCTCAAAGTAAAGGAAATTCCCACCCCAGTGGCTTTACTGAAGAGGTTATCATGATTTTCACTTAACAAGAAATCACGAGGGAGGCAGCCAAGCCTGGTAGGGCATGCTGTGATGCCATCAGGGACCCAGTTTCTCTCTACCTTTCTGCTCAGACTCCTTAAAGGGCTGGGTTTTGTACTCATACTTGTAATTTCATAATCACAAGACACCTATTCCAGAAGTCTGCCGGGGACTTCTGGGAAGTCTTTACTTCCCTAACACAGGCATTTCTGCTTCCTTCTTCCCTCTTTCTCCTTCTGCTTGTTTGGAATGCAAATATGATTCCAGACTTCTGCTAACATGTTACTGACCAGAGCTAGCTACCCCTAGCTGCAAATCAGAATGTGAGAGTAAGCATTTTTAGCTGGACATATTTCCACACCAAATAAAACCTGAAAGCTATAGGAAGAAAGGGCACTGTGTAGTTCTCTAGCAGTCTCTGCCATAGCCCCTGCATCGTGGAGCTCATAGTCTTGGCTAGCAGATTATATCCCTAGGGCTCTATGGTTGCAGCACCTGGAGCCAGGAGAACAGGAATTTGTTGGAAGGATGTAAACCAGTTCACAGAATCAAAGGGAAATTGGAGCATCAGCTCATAGAAGGATGAGAACTAGGGCAGCCTCTGAGTGGTCTCATTTGGTGGCAATGGTCTGACAAACGAATCCAACCATAGAAGAAGTGGTACCAAGATTCAGGAGAAGAGTCCAAGTGCTGCCTTGGGCCCTAGCAATTCCACCAAGTCTGCACACAGTGGGAAAGGTGACTCCTCAAAAGGAAGTCAGGGAGTGCTTACCAAGAAGAAAGGTGAGGGTGCTGAGCAACATAATAGGTCCAGGAGATTGGCCGAGGGGCTGATATTTGTAAGAGTTAAGTTTTCCAGTTGACAAGTTCTCAAGTGCTATTAAGCACTGTAAAATTCTTAATATTGTACCTTGATCTTAAAAACACATCTTTGCTCCAATTTTTTAATACATCAGAAAAAACTAATTTTCACTTTTCAGAACTGCAAAAAAAAAAGTTTACACTAAAAAAATGGACAGCAGAAGATTAGATGGTTTTGCTATTAAGACTATGTTCTGGTTACATTTTATATATAGATTCTTCTGAATGTAGGTTAGGGAGCTATTAAAAAATTAAATAAGAGAAGAGCATTGCTTCTGCTATTTGACTTGAAGATGTTCACAGCAGGGCAACATAAAATCAGATTTTTACAGTGTTGTCTGAAAAAAATACCATACACTGAATTAGAAGCCCATAGGCAGATCAGGCCATTAAGAACTATTACCCATATTATTACTGCTAAACTGTTTATATATTATAATTTTGTGATAAGGTATTTCCGAAGAAAACAATGTTGGCCTAAAATGCTCATGTTATTAAAGCCATTCCAGCATAGCATTGTTTGAAAAATCTCTGCAGAAGCAAAAACTAAAAACATCAAACAATTTTTTTGTAAGTTTGGATTTGCCCCCCTAAACACCTTTTTTTCTGACCCTTCAAAACAGTTACAGCAAATGATGACCAATAAAATTAAACATAAGAGTGAAATTAGTTAAAAATAACAAGAAAATTAATATAGATCCAAGTGCCATTGTTATTTACATTCTTTTTATGTAGTAGAATTATTTCAACTTCAAATCAGTTTTGAGATTTTCATTTGGTTATTCAAAAAATATTTATTGAACCTGCCTAGTAGGACAGACACCAGTACTATTCAATAGTCATTCTCCTTTTACTCCTTACTAATATAATCCCATCTTTTTCAAGATATTACTGTGTAACTTCTCAGATACACTTGTAGCTAGGGGTTGCCATCTGACCAGGTCTAGACAAAAAGATGTATCAGTTGGGGTGCCTGGGTGGCTTAGTTGGTTAAGCATCTGACTCTTGACTTCAGCTCAGGTCATGCATGATCTCAGGGCTGTGACAGGAGCCCTACGTTGGGCTCTGCACTGGGCATGGAGCCTGCTTAAGATTCTCTCTCTCTCCCTCTCCCTCCACACCTCCGCCCTCCCCCTCCCCGCTCTCTCTTCCTCTCTTAAAAAAGAAGAAAAAAAAGATGTATAGGAAAGGGTTGTGTGGGGTTTTTTTTAAGGCGAGAAACTCATTTGGTAGTATCTTTGACTTTTCTGTCTGAAATGCAGATGCAATTCCTGGAACCGTGGCAGCCATTTTGCAACCATGAGGAGAACAGAAAAAGAAATGGCCACCACATTTGATGATACTATGGAGATACTGTACCAGCTCTGGACTGCCTATCTTCAACTTTTTTACTATGTGATAAAAATAAACCCTTACTTTGTTCAGCTATTGCAATCAGGTTCTGTCATTTGCAGCCTGATGTATTACTAACTGACCTATGTACTAGGTATCTGGCATTGTGTTAGGCCTAAGAGGGATAGCAGTGAACAAGATGCAGTCCTTAGCCTCAGGGAGCTTACTATTTAATGAAAGAAACACTCAACAAATAATTACAAAATTAACTAATTACAACTGCTATGAAGGGTAAATCCTGAGGTATCTAAACTAGTCTGGTGAAGGCAGTAGTCAGAAAAGACCTCTCAAAGTAAGTGACATGTAAACCAAGACTCAAATAAATAAGAATTAACTGGGTAGTGGCAGTTGGAGAGAGAATTTCCAGGAGGGAAGAATGGTCCCTGTGAGTAAAATACGGAGACGGAGGGAAATAATACTTCATGAGGTTGGAGCTGTGGTCAGATCAGAATATGCAGGGCCTTTTGGGCCATGATAAGAAATTTAGACCTTAGAGCAATAGAAAGTCATTGGTAGAGGTGAAGTGATCAGATTTCAGTTGTAAAGAGAGAATTCTGGTTGCAGGATGAAGGAAGGGGAGAGGAGCAAGACTGGATGCAGGGGCTAGGAAGCTTATGGAAGTAGTCTAATTCAGGGGACAGCAAACCACTTCCAAGTGTCTGCTTTCATAAATAAAATTATAATGGAACTTGGCTACACCCATTTGTTTATGTATTGTCTACAGCAGCTTTTGTGCTACAATGGCAGGCTTGAGCAGTTGCCACAGAGACTACATGGCCCACAGAGGGATAGTATTTACTATCTGGCCCTTTAAAAGCAAGATTGCCAACTCCTGCTGTAGATGAGAAAAGAGGGTGGCTTAGACTAGTTCCCCAGAGATGTAGAAAAGTGGAGTGATTTGAAATATATTTGAGATTTGCTGATGGGTTAAATTTAGGAGCAGAAGGAAAGACAGATGAACAGTGACTTTTAAACATAGGCACCTAAATTTGTATGGAACCAGAAAAGAGCCCGAATAGCCAGAGGAATGTTGAAAAAGAGAAGCAAAGCTGGCAGCATCACAATTCCGGACTTCCAGCTCTATTACAAAGCTGTCATCATCATAACAGTATGGTACTGGCACAAAAACAGACACATAGATCAATGGAACAGAATAGAGAGCCCAGAAATGGACCCTCAACTCTATGGTCAACTAATCTTTGACAAAGCAGGAAAGAATGTCCACTGGGAAAAAGACAGTCTCTTCAACAAATGGTGTTGGGAAAATTGGACAGCCACATGCAGAAGAATGAAACTGGACCATTTCCTTACACCACACACAAAAATAGACTCAAAATGGTTGAAAGACCTAAATGTGAGACAGGAGTCCATCAAAATCCTAAAAGAGAACACAGGCAGCAACCTCTTCGACCTCAGCCGCAGAAACTTCTTCCTAGAAACATCGCCAAAGGCAAGGGAAGCAAGGGCAAAAATGAACTACTAGGACTTCATCAAGATAAAAAGCTTTTGCACAGCAAA